>NC_081563.1:68006849-68026120 GCF_022355385.1 Mustela nigripes | reverse complement strand
GGGCTCTCTGCTCATCGGGGAGCCTGCTTCCTCCTCTCCCTCTGCCTGCCTCTCTGCCTGCTTGTGATCTCTCTCTGTCAAATAAGTAAATAAAATATTTAAAAAAAAAAAAAAAAAGAATTTAAGTTGCTGATATCTTGTATTGCAAGGCCCCAAAGAAAAACATCTGTGAAGAGAGGTCCTGGTATGGAACTTCTCTACGAGTCCTTGGCTGTGGTCTGCATTGTACATGCCAAAGGCAAGATGAAACTTACTGGAGAACTGCTAAAGGATTTAAAAATGGAATAAAGGGGCACCTGGGTAGCTCAGTCTTCAGGTAAACCATCTGCCTTCAGCTCAGGTCATGATCCCAGGGTCCTGGGATCGAGCCCCATCAGGCATTCTGCTTCTCCCTCTTCCCCTGTTCTCTCTCTCTCAAATAAATAAATAAAATCTTAAAAAAAAAAAAAAAGAAAGAAAAAGAAAAAAGGCTGGAACAGAGATACCCAGAGGTCAAACAGTGCTGAGGACAATGGAAATCCTAGGGTCAGTCACAAGGGCGAAACAATAAAATACAACATTAGCACTTTGGGCATCCAGCTACACCCCAAAGGCCAAGCCCTGGGTGTAGAAACCATATCTGAGAATAACACCTACTCTAGATCTGCTCTAAGGAACCCTAAAATAAGCCCTACAAGATGGGGAAGAGGGCAAAGGTTGGGAGGTAGGAGTCCTCTAAATTAGATGCACTCAGAAAAACCTTAAGCTCTCCACAGATACAGTCTAACGAAGCATAAGACCAAACCTAAACAAACTGAAGGTAATATGTCAGTAAATGAATTATCAGAAAAAAGAAAAAACATATCAACATTTCTCATATGAAGATAACAGAATTCAAATCTTTCTAACATACTATCTACCAAGTCCAGTACACAAGTCAGAAAGCAATCAGCAGAAACTGATCCCAAGATGGCCTGGATGTTGGATTTAACAGATGAACTAAAACAACTAGTATAAATGTGCTTTAAAAATTTAAGGGAAGGGGGCGCCTGGGTGGCTCAGTAGGTTAAGCCTCTGCCTTCAGCTCAGGTCATGATCCCAGGGTCCTGGGATGGAGTCCCGCATCGGGCTCTCTGCTCAGCAGGGAGCCTGCTTCCTCCTCTCTCTCTGCCGGCCTCTCTTACTACTTGTGATCTCTGTCTGTCAAATAAATAAATAAAATCTTTTAAAAAAATTTAAGAGAAATATGTTCAAAGACTTTACTTTCAATATATATGGTATATAGATAGATACCCACAGAAAACGTCAGCAGAAAAATGAAGTTATTAAGGAAAAAAATATTCTAGAACTGAAAAAAAGAAATGGATGGGCTTAACAGAAGATGAGATACAGGAGAAAAGTCAGTGAACTTGAATCAATATAAATCATCCAATTAAAGAACTGAGAGAGTATGATGCCTGGCTGGCTCAAACAGAACAGTATGCAATTCTGGATCTTGGGGTGCTGAGTTTGAGCCTCATGATGGGTGTAGAGATTACTTAAATAAAAACAAAGAAGGAACTGAGGAAAAAAGGACTGCAGGAAAATTAACTGTGCATCGGGAACCTATGGGTCAAAATCACATAGTCCAACACACATGTAATTAAAAGTCCCAAAGGAGAAGAGAGTAAGAATGGGACAGAAAAAATATATTCTAAGAAATAATGGCTGAAATATTCCAAAATTTGACTTTAAAAACAAAAAGAAAGGCCACATTGACGTAGAGATACCAGAAAATCAGCAAACTAGTACTTTTCATGACTTAGGCTGACCTTAAAAAAATGAAAGTCAAAAAACTTTGTTTTGGTAATTAAATACACTATAGAACACAACAATTTTTTAATATCATAAATACATTAATATATGATATCTGCATTTCTTGAAAACATTTCCCAATGGCAAAAGAGTGAAAGTAATACATGAGCAGATAAAGAGCATTTTTATAGTTCTCACTAATTATTTCAATATAAAGCAAATTTAATGGGTATGTTTTTTCAGGGCTCCTACATACACTTATGATTTCACATTATATGTAAATTAATGATGATTATATGAACATACCTGACAGTTCTGTGGAAGAATTTCCATGATTATAAAAGAGGCAAAAAAACCAGCTACTGAAATCAACTTAACAGCCTATTAGCAGTTTAATTTTTTTTTTCAGGGCTCCTACATACACTTAAAATCTACCATTTCACCATATCCTTCAAGATTCTACAATAATAAATTAATTAATCCAGTCATTCAACAGTACCAGGAACTGCACCAAGCACAAGGGTTATAGCAGTCAACTCAAGAGACAAGGTATTTGCCTTCATGGAACTTCCCTTCTAGTCAAAGAGATGGATAATCAACAAACATAGATAAATAAAACAAGTTCTCATAAAAATACTGTGAAAGAAATTAACAGAGTAGGGGCACCTGGGTGGCTCAATGGGTTAAAGCCTCTGCCTTCAGCTCAGGTCATGATCTCAGGGTCCTGGGATTGAGCCCCACATCGGGCTCTCTGCTCAGCAGGAAGCCTGCTTCCCTTTCTCTCTCTGCCTGCCTCTCTGCCTACTTGTGATCTCTGTCTGTCAAATAAATAAATAAAATAAATTAACAGAGTAAAATAATAAACAAGTGTGCTACTTTATACAAGTATAAATTATACAAGTGTGCTACTTTAGAAAAGGCGATAGAGGTCATCTCTGAAACAAAGACAGCTGAGGAGAGAAATGAAAGATAAAAAGCAGTAAGTCACACGAAGAGATGGAGGAGGAGCAGTGGAAACAGAAGAAACAGGAACATAAAGGGTGTGAGGAGCCAAGAGCTGGGTATGTTTGAGGAACACCAAGATGGCCCCTGTGACTGAAGTGTAAAGGTAAGGAGAGGAAATAAAGCCAAGGAGGTCTCAGGAAGAAGTCACATTTTGTAAGGCATGGTCAGAAGTTTTAATTAATTTGCTGACTGATTTGTTTGTTCATTTATTTATATTCTAAGAAAACAATTTTCAGCAGGAGCTACTCAAAGGAAAACAGCTCTCTTCAGACTCCCCTTGTGAGCTTCTCCCCCTCACTTTTCTGTGTTCTAGCCATACTCCTTTTGCCTTGTTTCAATGGTTCTTTCCATGCTTTTAGAATTCAACAACTAAGAAAAATTTTCACTGACCAGCCCAACTAAAGCAGGTCCCCCTATTATTTTTTATCATACCATAATGTCCCATTCCTCTCTATCATTAATAGACTGCAATTATAATTTACATGTATACTTGCTATAAATTCCACACCAGATTATAAACCTCACTCACTACTATGCCTGACATATAAGAGCCACTCAGTAGATATTAGCTAGATAGATGACAGAAGACAGAAGAGGATTTATGCTGACTGGTCACTTCAAACATACACCATTGCAAATATTAAAAGAATAGAAATGAGCAGAAGGGAAAAAAACCACTTGAGATTAACACTAAGCAAGATTCTCAAATTGACTAATCAGATCTTTGCTATTACACAAGAAAGATAAACCTGCCCATGATTGATATTAAAACAGAAACAAGATTCAAGTAATGAAATCTAGATAAGTATTTATTTGGAACTTGTAAATTAAATGAGATATTCACATAATGAGTTATTTTACTGCTGTAATCAAAATTTAAATAACCTATAAACACATAAAAAGATCAACATCATTAGTTGTGAGGGAAATGCAAATCAGAACCATGAGATGCCATTTCATACCCATTAGGATGGCTATAATCAAAAGGATGGATAAGTATTGACAAGGATATGGAGAAACTGAAACCATCATCCATTGCTGGAAGGAATATAAAATTGTACAGCCACTTTACAAGTCCAGTAGTTCCTCAAAAACATAAACATAGGGTTATCACATGACCCAACTACTCTACTTCTAGAAATTTCCAGAAAACATATATCCACACAAAAACATTTACACAAACAATTTTGGCAGGATTATTCATAATAGCCAAGAAGAAGAAACAACCCAAATGTTCATCAGTTGAAGAATGGATAAACAAAAGGTGGTACATCTATACTACTGAATACTATTCAGCCATAAAAAGGAATAAAGTACTGATATATGCTACAACATAAACGCTGAAAACTTTATGCTAAATGAAAAAAGCCAGACATAAAAGGCCACATATTGTGTGATTACAGGAAATGTCAAGAAGCAATTCCGTAGACACAAAGGAGTTTCATAGTTGTCAGGGGCGAGAGGGAAGGAGTAGGGAGTGACAGCTACCACATGCAGGGGCCCCTATAACTGACAGTCTCTACATTTTGTACTATCTTCCAGGCTATCTCTCCTCTTTCAAGTCAGAAGTGTTTCTATCACATCTTTCTTTTAAAACTTTGCGGGTTTCTGTGAATCTTCTTAGGGTTCTCTTTAAAAGACAAAAACCACACTCACGAAGCTCTTTGAGATAAGCTCTTCTCTGCCCTAGGCTTCTGCTGAGGAACAACACCCCTAAGCTTCTTAAAGCCCCACTGTTTGAGTGTGCCTATAAATCATACCCTAAAATCTTTAGAGAAACTTTCATCTCACTGAATACTACTATGAGGCACCACCTTTATCACACACAGATTTTTTTAAGATTTTATTTATTTGTCAGAAAGAGAGAGAGCACAAGCAGGCAGAGTGGCAGGCAGAGGCAGAGAGAGAAGCAGGCTCCGTGCTGAGCAAGAAACCGGATTCGGAACTTGATCCCAGAACCCTGGGATCATGACCCAGCAAGAAGGCAGCAGCTTAATTGTCTGAGCCACCCAGGCGTCCCTATCACACACAGATTTTAACAGATCAGTCATACAGGAGACTTCACTTGGATACCAGGTTTTCCTGATAGTGCCTTGGATTTGATATTTGCTTATAAATCTTAATTTAAGTCTTCTTAGTTTAAGTCTTTTGCTCTTAGTGGAGGCTGAGAACTTTCAAAACCATCAAGTCCAGGCTCTATTTAAAGACTTTCTTTTAGTTACCTCTCTACCCTCACTTTTTTTCTCAAAGTATTTTCTGGCTTACTCCCCTGGAAAATCAGCACCTTGAATGTAGTTACCAGAATTTTTGGCTCATCGGCATTAATTAAAATATCAATCATGGTGGTGGGGGTGGTGGGAACACAGATGGGACTTGGTAAGAGTGGTAAGAGGTGTTAGAGTGGTAAGAGGTGTTAGAGTAACCGATTAGCAGTTTTTAAAGGAAAAATTAATTTAGTTCCAAACTTTCTACCACACAATGACCAAAAAATAAAAAGCAAAAATTTAAAAAACCAGAATTGCACATTTATCAGATTTTAGTAGAAAAATATTCTAAACCTTAATGCCATAGATATAATCTCAAAGTAAAAGATAAAGGGATTACAACAGATACATATACAACAGAACTGAAAAAGTAATAAGGAAACAAGTGCTCAGAGAAACAATAATTTTCACCAAACATAAAAATGAGCTTAATAATATAAGGAACTCATAAAAATTAGTAAGAAGAACATGAAGAATCTTACAGATGAGTGACATGAATAAATTCATAAATAAAGTATGAGAAATAAACAGATATGGGAAAACATATAAGCATGGTAGTATTTCTTAAATTAGCAAATATGTTATGCAAATGGTGTCCTTGTGAGGATTTACCAACTTTTCAATGATTTAATAAGGTTAATATGAAAGTGTAATAAAATGCTTATTTTTTATTTACTAATCCTTCAAGTGAAAATCTGTTGTGTGGAAAAATTTCATAGTTATTTTTTTCAAACATGAAGTGACTAGTAATAAAACAAAAATAAATGTCTAACATTATGATATGATACCTTCAGTAGGTAAAATAATATCTAAAACTGTAACTATTAAGACAGTATTGAAATGTAAAAAAAATTCTTAGAGCAGATTAAATGAAAAAAAAAGTAAATTGGATATATGTATGATACATTATATAAAATGTGAAGTGCCAGGGCGCCTGGGTGGCTCAATGGGTTAAAGCCTCCGCCTTCGGTTCAGGTCATGATCCCAGGGTCCTGGAATAGAGCCCCGTATCAGGCTCTCTGCTTGGCAGGGAGTCTGCTTCCCTTCCTCTCTCTCTGCCTGCCTCTCTGCCTACTTGTGATCTCTATCAAATAAATAAATAAAATCTTTAAAAAAATAAAATAAAATAAAATGGGAAGTGCCTCTTTAAATTATAAAATATCTACATGAATTTCTGTATAAATTACATAAAATATCTACCCATAAGGGATTGCAGGGAATTCTTAGAGATACAAATGTGTAGGATAAGGGACAATTTTTTTTCTTCTTAAAATCTGCTTTGTTTATACAATAGAGAAAAGTGAAATTTGTGTTATCTATGCTGTTAATACAGAAACCTCCTTTTCAGCATATATCTACTTGTCTGTCTCACTATTAACAATTTTTTCAACTACATTATCATATTTCAAAAATTTATATGGTGGTATTTGGAGACTGGCTTATTCCAAAGTCTACAAATTTTTTTATCACAAGATGATACTTCTGCTGTTGTGACTCAAGGCCACAGTCTTCAAGCACAATTTAATATCAGCCTTTAAACAGAATTTCAGCCCAAAGAACAATTGAAAATTACATTTAAATACCATAAGACAGAAATTTCTATATAATACCTGTGTGAGGACTCAATCTTTTTACAGCACTTCCCTATAATAAGATTTCAGATCTTGTTTTACAACCTAGAATACAGAAGCATATAGAAAAGACTACAGAATTAGTAAAGTAACACTGTAGGGGCAGACAGATGATTCAAATGTCTAGAACACAGTCCTGCTTCCTCATTATGATCAAAGAGATCTGTTATGTGCAGAAAAAAACAGACCTCTGAAGTCATCTTTCAAGGGACAAAAAATAAGCCTTTATCTATCCATTAGTTTGGGTTCTGTAAACAACGAATAAATACATTCTACTGAGGGTCACAGACTGAACAGCTTATCATATCCCATGTGTTTTATTTAGCCCACATAGTTTTTTTTGGTTTTGTTCATTTGTTTTGTTTTATAGTTGAGGCAACATTTAAAAACTGGGAATTTTCATATTAAAAGATACATATATTTATATTTGGTACTTAGCAATTTGGCAACACTGGGCCAGAGCAAGTAGTGGCTGTCCCTTTAATACTGGGTTTCACTTTCCTCAATAGCCTCTAACATTCTCTAGGCCTCAGCACTTACAGTCCACCTGCTGGACCCAGTAAGCCTTATTATCTGATTTATTTTCTCCAGAATAATTACCTATGACCAGTTTTATTGGTATAAATAAACATGTTTACCTTTCCTCCTCCACAACTATATTGATTTTTTCTTTTTTTTTTTTTAAGATTTTATTTATTTGTCAGAGAGAGCGAGCGAGAGCGAGCACAGGCAGACAGAGTGGAAGGCAGAGTCAGAGGGAGAAGCAGGCTCCCTGCGGAGCAAGGAGCCCGATGTGGGACTCGATCCCAGGACGCCGGGATCACGACCTGAGCCGAAGGAAGCTGCTTAACCAACTGAGCCACCCAGGCGTCCCTATATTGATTTTTTCAACCAGCCTTATAAACATACACACTATTTTCCCATTGCAAAAAAAAAATGCAAAGCCCATAATCCTCTTTCCATGGTCAGTACTCTACAAACAGCCATTCATCGGCCAGATTTTCCTCTCTTCCAAAAAACACAACTGGGCCTATAGGCAGAAGCTGTTAACACAGAACCTTTATGCTCTTTCTTGTCCTTCTATTTCCTGTCCAAGTTTTCACTGACTCTAAAGACATTTCCTTAGACTGTTTAATTAGTATCATTTGTTCATTTTCTCATGTCTCAGTAAGATTAGGCTTCAGCTACAGACAATGACAAATCTTGAGAGACTTAAATTCCAAGACAATAAACTGCATACATACTTTCTGCCTGGTCATACTGGGGCTATATACAGTCACCGGCTTCACACTCAACAGTCACCAACGACTGCAACTCAATTTCCTCCCAACCAACAACAACAAAAAAAAAAACCCTTACACTCTTCAGTGTTTACAGATTTTGGGTACTTTTACATAATCTAATCCCAGCAAAGTCTTTACTGGAAATTAATTTCTACTCACCTAAATTTGGGAAAGAATTTATAATTTAAGTGTATGTGTTTATTGCCATTATCAATCATATCCTAGAAGCCTATTAATGTGTTTTACTGCAAAATATTTCAGCAACCTAATCATTATGGCAAGGCTGAAGAATTATTTACTTTTGAAGGAATATTATTACTAAACCACACCTATGTATCTATACACTGTATAGGCAGTTAACTAAAACTTATTTCTTTTCCTCAGTAAGATGGTAATACCAACTTCCTTTGGTTTAGAAGCATTTTCACAATTCAAGTGATACTGAGCAGAGAAACAGTGATTTGTACATATCATCACATAAAACTAACTTCTACATGATACTAGATGGCCATATACACAGAAAGTGTAAGATATTTTGAAGAACAGAAGAGGAAGAAAGGAAGGAGGAAAAAAAGTAACTACTTCATGGGTACAAATAACTAGGACCAGACATTTCAGCAGCATGGAACTCTAAGTCCCCTTGCATTCTTGTGGTATCACACTTAGTACGTACCAACATCATAATATCTCTCAATCAGAATCTTCAAGTAACATGTGTTCACAAGAGCATCAGTAACAAGCTGCACAAGATACTGTATGGGGAACACGGAAAATTAAATCACCTCTTGCAAATAAATATATAGCATTCTTTTAAAACACCATTAGCATTCTTGGCAGATGCTTAAGATTATTGCCTACTCATCCATCCAAGACTTTGTTCTAAAATCAATGAACATGTAGGGGCGCCTGGGTGGCTCAGTTGGTTAAGCATCTGCCTTTGGCTCAGGTCATAATCCCAAGGTCCTGGGATTGAGTACTGTATCAGGCTTCCGCTCAGCAGCTCCCCGCTCAGGGGGGAGCCTGCTTCTCTCTCTCCCACTCTGCCTGCTTGTGTTTCCTCTCTCACTGTATCTCTGTCTGTCAAATAAAGTCTTCAATAAAAACAAATCAAATCAGATCATATAATGTAACAAACATTATATGAGGTAGAAATGATGAAACATACTAAAAATGAAATAAAAGACACACTCATTACAATGTAGAGACCTTAACTGGATCCTGATTTCAACAATCTAAAGAATACACATAAACATATATACATGACAATCAGGGAAATTAAAAAACCAATTTGATTAAAAAACCAATTTGATGTTTGATGACACTGATGAATTACTGTTATCTTTAAAAGCAATAATAGCATTGTGATAGTTTTTTAAAGAAACATATTTATCCTTTGCAGATACATACACAAATGTTTACGTGTGTTAAATTATACGATGAATGAAGTTTTCCTTCAAAATAAAAGAGTAGAGACAATAAATGAAACAAGATTTGCCCTAAGTTGAAAACTACTGAAGTTCAGTGTCAGGTACATGGCAATTTATTTCCTTTATCTTTATATTTAAGACTGCCACAAATTTTGAAGAGAATTTCAAATGGGAATTCCAAAAGCACTTTGCATATCTGAAATATTCTTAATATGCATAAAATGTGAATTTTAAAAAACATATCAGAATAAAAATTTAACTGAACATTCTTACTTAATAATATAATTTAAAGTTACATTTTATAGGGGCGCCTGGGTGGCTCAGTGGGTTGAGCCGCTGCCTTCGGCTTGGGTCATGATCTCGGGGTCCTGGAATCGAGTCCCGCGTCGGGCTCTCTGCTCAGAGGGAAGCCTGCTTCCCTCTATCTCCCTCTCTGCCTGTCTCTCCATCTGCTTGTGATCTCTCTGTCAACTAAATAAATAAATAAAATCTTTTAAAAAAAAAAAAAAAAGAAAGAAATGCTATCTCTGAAAAATTTCTAAAAAAAAGAATATACAAAACACCCCACTTTGGAAAGCAGAGCTCAAAATGTCTGGAGCACACAGGAATGGGAGAAGGGCTTTCCTCCCTTCGATCTAAACAGGTATCGGCATTGTCTCTCTAAGACTCCAGCTGAGACAGTGAAAAGAAAAACCAGAAAAGCTCTGAAGGAAGGGCCTCCTTCAAGAAACTATATTATAGTGCTGGAGAAGCCTATAAGTGCAAATATCTAAGAAAACAAGGATGACACTTTCAATAATTTCTATGGAGACAGTTTATACTGCTGAAGAAACACGCTCCTCCATTTCTTAAGTTAAAGGGAAAAAGAATTAATCTGGGAAAGCATCCTGAGTAACAAAATATTTTTGAAAAAGAAGAAATCAAAGAACTGAAAAAGATCTTCGACCCATATAAAACTTCTAAACAAAATCAAAATTTAGTTCAGGCAGGAGCACATTAAGAACAGTCCAAAGCCCCAGATAAAGACTTCATGAAGGCATGAACTCAATGTAGGATTCTCATTTGGAACAAATACGGCAAACCTACACATAAATGTAAGTAATAACTCTACCTAGGAATATTAAGTTCTAACTAAGAATAGTAAATAATGATCATCATATAATGCAACATTCATTAAAGAATATATTTTTAAAAGAGGAACTTTTAAAAATGTAATTATCCTACTGAATGTTCTTTTGGGAAAATGCCTAACATGACTATGTATTCTGGGAAACTACTATAGACAAGTTCTACACCAAATGCAAATCGCAGTGAGATGAGTTACATCTATAAGCTAGAAATATACTTTCATTTTAAAGCTCCAATTTTGACAGTAATCATCACAGTTAGTGAGGCTAAAGTGGACAATTCAACCGCAGGCTATCCATCTCCTCTTCTTACAGCATCAGGATAGCAATTTCTGAGAACGTCAGAGATCACCTATGTATTCTATTAGTATATTTGATTTATATATGAAATTTTATCTATGGTTTTTAGGTTCTACATGTACTCTATTCTCCGTTATGCACTTCATTTTTCTGTATAATTCAACAACAAAATAACATTTTTGTTGTATACTAATAAGTATAAAACTTTTTTTTATAAATTTAAAACATTCATAAGCCATTTATCTACCGCAGTATTTCTCTGGTCCTGTGGTTACACTGACATCTGGTGGTACTTGGAAAGAATTAGACTGCAATGACAAGGGATTTCTCTCTCTCTCTCTCTCTCTTTTTTTTTTTTTTTTTTTGGCTAATTTATTCAATATGACTTCAGAGCTTATGTTTTTCCAAAGCTTTATCTATACCCAATAGCCAAATTAATAAAATACTATACTAACTCCAATGACAGCAAATATTAGTTACAATCAGTAACTATAGAAAACTACTGAACACATTTTGAACACATTTGAACTATAGAAAACTACTAAACACACTGTGAAATAATTCACTTTGGTAACATGACTGGGAAGGATTAGAATTATTTCAAGAATGTCACTGGCTGGGGCACTTGCATGGCTCAGTGGATTAAAGCCTCTGCCTTGGGCTCAGGTCATGATCTCATGGTCCTGGGATCTAGCCTCACATCAGGCTCTCTGCTCAGCGGGGAGTCTGCTTTCTCCCCCTCTCTCCGCCTGCCTCTCTGCCTACTTGTGATCTCTGTCAAATAAATAAATAAAATCTTAAAAAAAAAAGAATGTCACTGGCTAAGTAGGACTGCCCACAGTTATTTAACTCATAATTAAAGTTTATACTCACAATGGTTCTAAAGTCTTTACACCAAGGATAAAGGCATCATTTCAAACCATTTTCTCTGTATATTTGGATAGAGTTCCATACTGTCTCTTGGCCATGAATGTTTAGTTTGAAATAGAGTGTTGTACTGATATTTAGAAACATTTCTAAACATTTAGACAAATTTTTAAAAAGTGTAACTTCATAATAATAATGAAGTTCTTTTTTTATCAAGTACTTCATGTCTACCCAATGACTAAAGCTTAAAGAAGTATACTAATGGGAAAAACCACGGGCAAAGTCCATTACGTTAGGAATATTAACAATAAAGTTGTAATCAATACCCCAATCTACATGTTGCCACTGACATGTCTCATGGTTTCTGATAAAAAGAAAGAATTTTTTTTAAAGGGGGGGGGGTGGCAAAGGGCAGAGGGAAAGAGAGAATCCCAAGCAAGCTCCACACCCAATGAAGAGCCTGACCTGAGGCTTGATCCCACAACCCCAAGATGACAACCTGAACCAAAATCAAGAGTCTGACACTTAACTGACTGAGCCACCCAGGAACCCCCAGAAAGATAGAATTCTGATGGCCAGTTAGACATTGGAGACCATATCTAAGAAAAGACATCTTTCAATCACAAGAAAGTCTTAGACAAAACCCTGAAATTTTACCATCTTATTACATATTGATTAGTTTCCCCTATCTCTCTTCAGCAACAGAATTAAGACCAACATTTGATTCAGACAGCATACCCCTAAACTTATATCTTCTTGAGCTATAACACTGAATTCTACCACTTTCTGTAATTATCCAAATCACATTTTTGAAACATTCATATAACAGTATTCTCCTTCTAGGGAAACTACCTCTGTAAGTATGATCTCCATGTTATGGCTTAGAGAAACAAATCATTACATTGAAGAGTCCCTATCAGAGAAAAAGTAGGCAGCAAACTGTCTTTCATTCCAAGGACTCCTATTTATACAGACGCAACACCTCTGTTACTTCCATTTCAGCATACTAACCAATGAAAATCATATACAATTAATTGTACAATGGTAATAACAATTATGAAGAGACAACTCCATTAACTATGTATGCAATGATCCAGTTTGACAGCCACACATCCATAATGTACACCAGTGAAACCCAATATTGTTCATAAACTGGCTGTCAATCTGCAAACTGTCCCCAGTCCTCAACAAAGTAAGATTTGACCAGAATATAATTCATTTATGTCCCTAAGCACGCTGTTTAGTTCCACTGGCATTTTTCTAAACGAGACTTCTCTAACAAAAGAAGCAGTGCACTCGCTGATTTACATTCTGGCTCAAGCACCTTGTATCGACAAACTGACATTTTCTGTAGTACTGCTCTATGGTATCTAAAGAGAACAGAGATAGCGCTATATGGGTAGGGTAGGGGTTGAGGGGTATCCCATCTAGGTCTATATTAGAATATTACATTATTGCAAAATACTGAAATCAAGAATATTTGTTCTACTTTAAAAATTATTATGGACTTTCAATTTTATTACTGGGGCATAAAGTAAGCATTTCTACCTTACTCTTCTTAGAAAGCATCCAAAAGCAATGAATCTAAAATCAGCAAAGAAAATTAGAAATAAAAACAAACTCTCCATTTTTAGCAAAACTAGGATCCAGCTAAAACTCCAGACCAAAAATAGGTATAAGAGCTTCCTAAAGAAATGAGGTCAATCCTGGGTACTTAAGGGAGGAAGGGGAGAGATGGCTCAGCTTTACATCTTAGAAAGAACTAGCAAAGTAAACTCCTCAAAGGTGAGAGGCTTGCTCTGAGTTATGAAAGATAAATTCCCTGCAGAGGGATAGAATTTGTGGGCCATCAACAAACATCCTGGACCCAGCTGAAATCTGAAAGTCAGACGAACAGGGTCTAACAAGGAATCACACAAGAAGCTATACTTGCAACAGTAGTCTGTTGTCACTTCCATAGAAAAGAAGCTAATAATACAAAAACCCCACAGCTGCTGCCTTGCCCAGTGACTGGTAAAATAGCTAAATGAACTCAACAACCAAGAACCCTAGCTAGTCTGGAATGTGGATCTAGCTCCTTTCTCTTAAAATAAATGACCATGCAAAAACTTACATTTCCAGATGAGTTATCACATAGGAACAAGCACAAATCCATATATAGTTACCAAAAAGGGGGCAGGGGGGAGAAAATGTCAAGAAAACTATTAGTAGACAAAACCAAAACCAAAACCAAAAAACCCCCTCTTACCACAAAAATATTGCCACAAAGTCAAATGAAAATTGTAGCTAAAACTTTTGCTGTAATAATAAAAAAGAAAAAAGTTAAGGAAAAAAGGCATAACACTGGGATACAGGAGCTCAAGTAAAAGATTTCTAGAGGATAGAAAATTATGTAACATAAATTATTTAAGAAAGACCCAGAAAAATGAAACATCATAGAAATGCTGTTGAAACTGGGAAAAAACACTACACAGAATAGATATTTCTGAAAATGAACACACAGCATTTTTTAAAAAAAGGAAAAATAGGGGCGCCTGGGTGGCTCAGTGGGTTAAAGCCTCTACCTTCAGCTTAGGTCATGGTCTCAAGGTCCTGGGATCGAGCCCCACATCAGGCCCTCTGCTCAGCGGGGAGCCTGCTTCCCCCTCTCTCTCTGACTGCCTCTCTGCCTACTTGTCATCTCTGTCTGTCAAATAAATAAAATCTTTAAAAAAAAAAAAAAAAGGAAAAATAAAGTAAAAAAAATTTAAGAGGGGATTAGAGAGAAAATAATATAAAAAACAGGATCTCCAACATATGAATAACTGGTGCCCAAGAAGACCTCATAATCATAGAAGAGACAAATATTTAAAGATATAATTTCAAAAAGCTGTACTACAATAATAAAATAAAGAAAAACTAAATCTATATATTGAAGGAGCACCCGGCTGGCTCAGTCAGAAGCCAGCCTTCTGATGGCCAATTTGTGGGTTCAAGCCCCAAACTGGGTGTAGAGATAGAAAGACAGATAGATAAATAAATCTACTGAAATGGTACACCAAGTCTCAGGAGAAAAAAATGATCCAAAACAGACACGCAAAAAATACTGTCACAAAAAAAAAGAAAAGAAAATCAGGCTGTCCTTCAACTTTAACTCTAAAACATAATAGATTGCTATTAAAAAAACTTCCTAAAGAAAGGTAACCCAAGGATTATACACTTAATCAAACTGCTGTCCAAATACAAAATCACATTCAATTACAAATCAAAATCACAAATACAAAATCCAAGTACAAAATCACTATTCAATTCACATGCAAATCTCAGGGAACATTACTTCCCTAGGTCCTTTTAGAGGATTCTATAAAGGAAGAATTTAGTTAGCCAAGCAAAGCTGGAAAAGCCATGGTAAACTAACTGGTGACAAACTTCTAAGCTATTTAACCATAGAACTAAGAATAAAATTAAAAGAAGGAATTAAGATGCCAGAACAGGATAGATGTTACCACCACTAATATGCAAATATGATATAACTAACTTTCTGGTGAACACCATACTTTTGATCTGGGAAAAATCAAACTCGATTTTCAAGAACATGCCCTCAATTATAAAAATGCTCACATTACAATTCCTGAAGATGATAACTGATCTCTGTTGAAAAATCTAAAAGTAACTCCAAAGATAAAGTTTACTTTATCTTTAGAATACATACTAAATATACGAATTTGAAACCTCAAAATTGCTAGCATCTCAAAAATTAGCCCTATTAGTGATCACCAATTTGTGAAACTACTAGTGAAAAGTGAAATATGTTGTGGTTTGTTCAACCCTGGACTATATCAGTGGAGTCAGAGTTAAAGGATATGCCACACTATAGAATGTAAGGCTGCTTATTTTAGTAGTTAACTGTGAAATGTGTCATAAGCAGCCTTACATAACACTTTATAAACTACTTTGTTCTTACTAAGCATTCCTGTTATGCTTAACATTGAAGGTTACACAGGATAACCAGACACACAGAAGAACAAAAAATGGAAAATAATCAATCAAAAGCCAAAACTGCATGCTGTGCAGTTCCCATAAAAACTGTTCTATGAAGTCACACTGCATTGGATTTGAGTGTTGCTTTATATATAGCAAAATAAAAAGAAAACATAAGTCCTATAAAATTTATTGGGCTTTTACTTAGAATCTACTATATTTATAAATTAGGATATTCTATTTTCAAAGCAATTTGACAAATCTATCCTCGACTATTTACTATGCATGCATTTATGAGGCAAGAAAAGGGAGTGGGGAGAAAAAGCAAGAGTAAAGAAAAGAAACAAGGGGACAGACTCTTTGATAAAATATAAACTTTAAACTGCACATTAACACAAAGATGTTCAAGAACAATTGTCATGTAGAAAGAAAAGAAGTTCCCTGAATTTCCCTTCTTGCAAGGTTTTCTAGTTTTGATTCTTACTGCCATCAAACTGAAAAGTTTCCTTTAGAACTCATTTTTATAAAAATCTTGATGAGGGGCACCTAGGTGGCTCAGTTGGTTAAGCATCCAACTCTTATCTCAGCTCAGGCCTTGATCTCAGGGTTGTGAGATAGAGCCTTGCACTGGGCTCCATGCTGGGCACGCAGTTTAATTGAAAAAAATAAAATTAAAATTAAAAAATAAAAATCTTGGGGCACCTGGGTGGCTCAGTGGGTTAGGCCGCTGCCTTTGGCTCAGGTCATGATCTCAGGGTCCTGGGATCGAGTCCCACATCGGGCTCTCTGCTCAGCAGGGAGCCTGCTTCCTCCTGTCTCTCTCTGCCTGCCTCTCTGCCTACTTGTGGTCTCTCTCTGTCAAATAAATAAATAAAATCTTAAAAAAAAAAAAGTTATAAAATAAAAAAATAAAAAAAAAATAAAAATCTTGACGAGTTCTGTGTAGAAAATATGTTCCCATTATAAATGGTGGTGTAGTATATTTTCTCTCTGCATATAGCTTTCACTTCAATCATATTCAAACATCACAAATATCAATTACTTTTCTAAGTCACCTATCAAGTTTCCATAGTTTTATATTCATTTTCTATCCCTTAACCCTCCAGGTTTACTTTTACAGCCTCCAGCAACAGGCTAGGTGGTAAACTGGGCCACCAGGACGGGTACTACAACATGCACGGGAATATAGCTTCCCTTGAGGGAGAGGAAAACATACTTCAATACTTAAAAGTTTTAGCAAAGAACAGTTTTGGAAGAGAACTCAAAAGATGGGGAAGGAAGCTACACCAGATGGGCTTTAAGTTCAGCTGGTCCAGCCACTCTGCTCATCAAGACATTATCATTTGTAGTTTGTTGCAAATCTTGAGGTGTCCGAGATTTGTTTCAATAAACAAAACTCTTCCATTATAGATTGAAACGTGGATCACTATAGTTATTTAAAAGAGGTAGATACAGGTAAGCAAAGCAGACTGCTTAAGTTTGTCATATTATTTACAGGGCAAGCAGACGCTGGTGTGCAGATCACCTAACTGAAGAGTCATGGGTCCATCTCTTGACCTTTGTTCTTGTAAAAGCTAAAGGTATACTTTCTCTTTCTCTTTTTAAAGAAATACTCTACTTTCAAACCAGGACTTAATATAATTGTACTGTACTTGAGCACATAAAAGTACTACATCTTTTTGAGGTTAACCTCCTTGTTTGCATCAAATTATTTTTTGTATTAACCAATATAAAACATAATTAGGATAGTCAGTTTGTTGCCAAAGAAACTAAGTAAATCCTGTTACTAAAAATAAGTGATTTAAAAAGCTATTCACTGGTTTGAATTATCTTAGCAACTGTTCTTTCAGTAACATAAAAAATTACAAGTTAACGATATACTAAAATAGAAATCACTAAAACTGCATCTCTGATTTTCTCTAAATACTTATATAAGTAAGCACAATACTGAATTTCATAAACAGGACTATTATATTTTGAAACTGTAAACTAAAGTACCAAACTAACATTTCTTAAATCGTTCCATGCAATGTTAATGTTCTTTGAGATTTTTCTAAGTGTTCCATAAAGAAAAAGAATATTATGGTCAAATACACTTCAAAATGCCGTTAAAGTTAAAACAAGTGTTGTTTTGGGACACCTGGGTGGCTCAATGGGTTAAAGCCTCTGCCTTTGGCTCAGGTCATGATCTCAGGGTCCTGGAATCGAGCCCCACATCGGGCTCTCTGCTCAGCGGGGAGCCTGTTTCCTCCTCTCTCTGCTTGCCTTTCTGCCTACTTGTGATCTCTGTCAAATAAATAAATAAAATCTTTAAAAAACAAAAGACAAAAAAAAACCCAAGTGTTGTTTTATAACAGGTCTGAGAGACACTTCCATTCATCAAACAATTTACTAAAAGCCACCACACATCAGGCACTTATCTGGGTTTGGAGGTTACAACAGTGAACAAGAGAAATAAAATGCCTGCTCTCATGGAGCCTTCTTTCTAGTAGAGAGGACAGTCAATTAACAAAAAAGGAAATAAATACAGTACAGTGAGAAGAGCTATGAAGACAAGAAAATGGGGTAAGAGGGCAGAAGACACTTCTCTCTGGATGGACACATTGAGCTACAAAGCTAATGTTTTTTATTTTTCTACATTGGGGAATACAATACAGTACATAGTACTTCCCAAACACAGGTTGATCAGGAGCCCTTTTGTCAATGAAGATCTATTATTTCTATTAATAGCTCATCAAATCAATTCCATAAGTGCTCTTCTAACCAATGTGCAGACAACAGCAGGGTCAAGACTCAAATACAGCTCTTCTGATCCTAAATATAATGTTTTTATATCTTCTTCATCTTTGAAAGCAGAAATAACAGTAAACTGAGCCACCCAGGCGCCCCTTCTTTTAATATCTTGAACACTTTATTTTTATCTCTTTCATAGGACCTAATTATGTTCATTCCTCTATATGGTAGATTTCAGGGCGCCTGGGTGGCTCAGTGGGTTAAAGCCTCTGCCTTCCTCTCAGGTCATGATTCCAGGGTCCTGGGATGGAGCTCCACATCAGGCTCTCTGCTCAGCAGGGAGCCTGCTTCCTCCTCTCTCTCTGCCTACTTGTGATCTCTGTCTGTCAAATAAACAAATAAAATCTTTAAAAAAAAAAAAAGACAGCAACCCAAACAGAGGCTGTACATGGCTAGGCCACAATGAAAGCTTACTATGTAGTTGTGTACACAATATCCAAAGTGGGTTACATGCGCATGTAAAAACCAAAAACCAAAAAACAAAAACCTTAGCTAAAAAAGCAATCTTCCCTCAAGGAAATATGAACTATATTACAGAAAGGCTTCCATTAAACATCTTCATAATTATACATTTTACCTATTCAAAATACTTTTATAAATTAACATCACCAGTAATGGGTCATATTCTTCCTGATAAGATGTACTAAGATACCATTTCATTTCTTTGATATTCCTGCCAGAAATGCATAACCAGAATTTTATTAAGAAAACACATCAGAGGGACGCCTGGGTGGCTCAGTTGGTTGGATGACTGCCTTCGGCTCAGGTCATGATCCCGGAGTCCCGGGATCGAGTCCCACATCAGGCTCCCAGCTCCATGGGGAGTCTGCTTCGCTCTCTG
>NC_081563.1:67966809-68006749 GCF_022355385.1 Mustela nigripes | reverse complement strand
GATCCCGGGACTCCGGGATCGAGTCCCACATCAGGCTCCCAGCTCCATGGGGAGTCTGCTTCGCTCTCTGACCTTCTCCTCGCTCATGCTCTCTCTCACTGTCTCTCTCTCAAATAAATAAATAAAATCTTTAAAAAAAAAAAAAACACATCAGACAAACCCAAACTGAAAAACATTCTACAAAATAAATGTTCTGAATTATTCAAAAATGTTAAACTAAAAAAAAGGTTATAATCATAAAAGATGAAGAGTGAAAATCTGTTCCTAATTATAGGAGGCTAAAGAGACCTAACAACTAAATTTAACAAATGTCCTAGACTGGATCCTGCACTAATAAATTTTGTTGCTGTTATAAAGGACATTAGTGGAACAATTTGCAAAATTGAATAAGAGCTGTAGATTAAATAACAAACCTGTATCAATGTTAACTTCCTGATTTTGATCATCATATGGCGGTCATATAAGACAATTTCATTGCTTTTAGGAAACGCATACTACAGTATTTATAGGTAAAGAAGCATTATGTCTATAATTTAATCTCAAAGGGTTCAGAAAAAATACACGGATAAATACAGAGAAAGAAATAAAATCGTAAAATGAACACAGTGAAATAACAAGATCTGAGGGGAAAGTATGAGTCCTTTGTAGTGTCAGAACATTTCCAAAAGTCTGAAACTATTTCAAAATAAAATGTCTAAATACAAAAGTAATGGGTAACAAAAAGGAAAGATGGCAAATAATCACATAAAAAGATGTTCAGTACATTAGCAACCAGAAAAAGTACAAACTAAAACCACAATGTCACTAAAAGCAAAAAAGAAAAATTTGTCAAAGGTAACTATTAGCGAGCATGTGGGACAAGTGAAGCTATCATTACATTACTGGAGGGAGGGAATGCAAGCTGTATAGTCACTTTGTAAGAAACTTCTGAATTGTTTTCCACACTTAAACATACACTTACCACATGACCCCACAATCCTAAGTATTAATTCAAGAGAAATTAAAACTTACATTCAAACAAATCCTACATGCAAATGTTTGTAGCAATTTACTCACAATCACCAAATACTAAAAACAACTCAAATGTCTATTAACTGGTAAATGGATAAACTGTAGTACATTTATATAATGGAATTCTACTTAGCAACAAAAAGGAATGAATTCTTGATAACACAACATTATGAATCCCTAAAGCATTATGCTAAATGAAAGAAGTCAGCCTCAAAGGTTACATGTTGTATTATGCTATATATATTTATGATATTCTGCAAAAAAGCAAAATACAGGGAGGAAAATAGAGGTTGTTAGGAGTAAAGTTTTGGGAGAGGTTGATTAAAAATAGGCAGCATGAAATAAAATAGGCAGCATGATGGAATTTGAGGGGTGGGAGGTGATGGGACTGTTCTGTGCCTTGACCATTACTGTCATTATGCAATTTTATGCACACATCAAAACTCACAGAACTATACACTAAGAAGAATGACTTTTACTATACATAAATTTTAAGTACACATTATGCTCAAAAGAAATAAAGTATTTCCATAGGCACCTCATTTTATTCTCAGTCCAATAAAAACTATGTAGGTACCTATACTCTCATACTCTCATTTTACAAGCAAGGAAACTAAACTATAGTAAATAAATGTACATACAAATTACAAATGGTAGGACCAAAATTGCAGTCCAGATACATTGATTCTACACAACTATTTTATTCTCCTGATTTTTCATGTTCTACTAAATTTTATGGGCCACAATGTCCCTAAAGACAAACAGGATCAATGAGAGGGAAGGAAGAAAAAGAAAACAGTAGTGGAACTGTGCCCTTTAGAATTTGACCTTTAGTCCTTAAGGAATTAAAAATAGTTCATAATTGAAGAAGTCTCAATAGTAATCTATATAGGCAACAAATTAAATGACATTAAAGAATTAGCTGGTGATTTCTTCCATAAAACCTCAATTTCTTAATACAAAGAAAAAGCAAAAGCAAATAAAACATTTATAAGTAACCTTACAACTACTGCTACAATTTAAGCTATCCAGTCTTCAGAACAATATTGAGAACAATGATGGT
Organism: Mustela nigripes; assembly: GCF_022355385.1. Classification (NCBI taxonomy): domain Eukaryota; kingdom Metazoa; phylum Chordata; class Mammalia; order Carnivora; family Mustelidae; genus Mustela; species Mustela nigripes. The sequence continues at coordinate 68,004,675 of NC_081563.1, read as the reverse complement.
GACTAAAATTCAGAAGATTCTACAACTTTAAGCAAATGTTTGGAAAATATTTCCAGATGCTATTACCGAAGGGTGAAAAACAACAGGGATACTTTTTCAGTTTCAGTATCAAAGAAGTGGCAATATAATATTTGTAAACGAAAATACTGTAGTACAACAGCTTGAGGGGAAATTAAGTTTAGTTTCTTTAACAAAAAAATTAATAAAAAATAAAAAATGACATCTATACCAAAAATAGCATACTTCACCTAAAAACAGTGGTGTGGTTTCCTCTAAAGTAGTTGCATTAGGATCTGCCCCAGCTTCTAAAAGAATCTGTACAATCTTCCAATGTCCTTGACTTGCAGCAAGATGTAATGCACAGAAGCCCTCAAAAGTCTTTGTCTTAATGTAGTTTTCAGACGGATCTATGTATAAATAAAAAAAAAAAAAAAGGTCAACTGGAAGATATCACTGCTATTTCTTGTGATTAAAAAGCAAAGACATCAAGAAGAATTTAGTGCAATATTAAAATACAATTATAAATGGTAGGTCTGAGTTTAAAACTCTCTAGAAAATTTTTTAAAAAGTTCTATAGGCGTCTTGCTGTGAAAAGCTCTCTGGTATTCTTAACATACAAATTCTGCCCACAAACTCATTTTCTATTCTCTAATTTTTGATGGGTAAGGGAAGGGGAGTGTGACAGAAATTGAAAGGTAACACAAAAGCAAGGTCTGAAGAGGATGTAGCACCATATATTTGCTTAAACATGATTTACTGAAAAACTGATAAATTTTTTTATTTCTAAGTTTCTATGAGAGAAATGGTCTCATCTCAAGCATTACTTCCTTGTACTCAACTAATAACATGAGGGTAGTTCATATCACAAAAACAGTGTTTCCAGATTAGTCAGAAACTGACCTTTATTCAGATATTAAAAAAAAAAAGGTTAAAAAAAATATTAAAAAAAAAGGTTAAGACAAAAACCAGGAACATACAGATATATATAGAAACACAGACAGCTCAAAAACACAGAAATCTTGATATTCTAAAGATGCTCATTCTTCCCAAAATAATTAATAAATTTATTACAATTCTAATCAAAATGCCAAAAGAACTGGCAGTTCTTTGGTTGATTGGTTTTATACTTGGTAAAGTGACTAAAGTTAATAGGGGTAGGAGTTGGCAGGTCAGAATAACAAAGAAGTTAGAAAAATAAAGAAAGCAAGTACTGAGAGGAGACTGGACTTACCCTATATACTAATCCGGATCTTAAAGTTAGAATAAGCAAAACAAAGTGGCATTGACACAAGGGAAGAGGAGGGTGCCTGAGGGAGAAGAGGAGGAAGAGTCAGCAGAAGCAAGAAGAGAAGAGATGATGGCTATGTTCTCTTCCACTGAGAAAGGAGAAAAAGAGATAAGGCTTAATCCTAGCCATTTAAAAATCTCAGGATGGAATGGGACTGCGACAAAAGCATCTAACTGGATTACAAATGGATGACCCATTAGAAAATGGTTCCATCATGACTAGAAACTGTAAGGCTAAAGACAAAAGGAATTGTACATACACAGTGTAGTCCAGTTGATAAAGTTGTTTTTCGCAGGGCAAAAGATTAACAATTCTGAAACCACTATCTATGTACAATAAGATCAAATAAGCAAATGAATGTATGGTAGACAAAGATGGTCTCACTTTTGAGAAGGGAGGTTACAGAGAAGAAAAGAAGAAAGCTAGAATGAACCATATGGTACTGGATCAGAATCCAGATGTCAATGAACTTGGATTTAGCTTTAATACAGATACAGATGGATAGATACAGAGATACTTATAAATATGTGTATACATATAGGTTATAATAAATATATTTCCTAGCTCTGTCTGCTAAAGGGGCTTAAAAGTAAAGACATGCCAGTAGCCTTAAGCATACTCAGTGCCCAGATCTTAATTTTGAGTACCATTCTCAAAGGAAACAGGCTCTTAAGAAAAAGGCTGATTCCAGGGGTGGCACAAAGAATATACAAAATGAGCCTGGTGCATCTTCCAAGTTCACCAAGTAAAAGAAGTGTTCAAAAAAATAAAACATGGAGGTGGGGAGGTGCCTGGGTGGGCTCAGTCAGTTAAGCATCTGCCTTTGGCTCAGGTCATGTATGATCCCAGAGTCCAGAGTACAACCTCCTCATAGGGCTCCTTGCTCAGCAAGGAGCCTGCTTCTCCTTCTCCCACTGCCTCTCCCGCTGCTGCTCTCTCTCACATAAACAAAAGCTTTAAAAAACAAAAACAAATACATGGAGACCCATCAAAGAAACACAAGAGCCAATCTGAAAGAGCACTCAATGACAAAAGACAGAACAATCTGAGCAACAAAATCAGCAAAATCATATTCAATTAGAACCCAATGTATAAAGTTAATACATATGAGTCCTGGCATATATAAGTGATTGAATAAATGGAAGAGAGGAGATATTCTAAACATCAGAAAACTTCCATATAATTTATGTAGATATTCCCCCCCCAAGGAAAGGAGCTAAATTCCCACTTAGGTGATGGCCACCCTTAGTGATTTGTACACACACCCATCTTAGGAAAGTGAAATAAAAACACCTGTACAATTAACTATGAAATAAAGAAAAGGCACTTCTCACTCAGGAGGAAAAAGAGTGAAGTCAGTTAACTACTAAATTGAGATCCTAAAAGATTTTACCTATAGAAAAAAATAGATACATTTAAATAGCTAACTCTAAAACCACTGGATCAGGAAAGTAAAACAATCTGGGAAACAGAGTAGATTTGGAGTTAGAAGATTTGGGCTGCAATCCTGGCTCCACCAATTCTCTATTGGATTAGCCTTTGGGCAAATTATTCAAACTCTCTGAAGTACAGGTTCCTTAACAGTAAAACAAAAACAAAACAGCTGGCCTAAACCCTCAATGGGGTTCAACAGAATTACAATAATTATGTACTGTCACAGTTGTTAGAAATTTGGGAAAGTCTCCAAAACATTTTTCCCCCAAAACGTCATTTTAAAGATTTATTTACTTAAAAGAGAGAGAGCGTGCAAGTGTGTACACATGAAGGAGGGGCAGAGGGAGAGAACCTTAAGCGGACTCCACACTGAGCACGGAGCCCAATGCAGGGCTTGATCCCACAACCCTGAGATCAGGACCCTAGCTGAAACCAAGTCAGATGCTTAACCGCCTGTGCTCCCAGGTGCTGCTCCAAAATAACATTTTAAGAAAACCATCAGGACCCAGTATAAATTGATTTTGGAAATTCCAATAGTATCCTGCCCTCCTTAACTGGTATGAGGGAACCAAAGGGATCTTATCTATCTTGGACTGCACTATCAACCACCTCTCTGTCTTCCTTTCCTTAAAAGGATTCTTGGGGAAATAGCTCATAATACTCGGTTTTTAATGCCTTAACCTCCACTTCTCATTGGAAGGCAAAGTAGTTTCTGCTTCTATTCTACTTATTAAAATTTTTAAACATAAAGGCATTGAAGACTTCATAGTGAACAAACCCATAATAGGCACTTCAGTTCTTTTATAACAACCTGCAAGTTCTTCCGTGGCTGCACTTTCACGATTGGGGCCGTGTCTGCTGGACCAATTCCAGCTATCTGATGCCTGTACGGCAATGACAAGAGTTGACTTTAACATTCTGGCAATGATACCACAACCTTATGTTTCCTAACCCAAAGTGTCCCTTTACTTATAAATAGTAAACTTGCTTACTTGTTTCAGTGAAAGATAATAGACTTTATTTTTCTGCAAAGCCCTAAGAAGGAAAGCAAAAGCACATGGTTTTAAGTAGAGGTTAAATATTTAAGTAGAAGTTAACACAGGTTAAGTATTAAGATCAGAACCTCAACACCTGGGCAACAATTTGATGACTAAACAAATAACATGTGCCAATCACAATGAGTGGTGACTGTCCATTTTAGGTAGTTTACGTTGTCACATACTTTGCACAATGTGCATCATCTCATTGTGCTTTATTTAGGAATTCTTTTTTTTTTTTAAGATTTTATTTATTTATTTGACAGAGAGAGAAATAACAAGTAGATGGAGAGGCAGGCAGAGAGAGAGAGAGGGAAGCAGGCTCCCTGCTGAGCAGAGAGCCCGATGCGGGACTCAATCCCAGAACCCTGAGATCATGACCTGAGCCGAAGGTAGCGGCTTAACCCACTGAGCCACCCAGGTGCCCTATTTAGGAATTCTAAGAAAAGGTTGTCTCCAAAGAGAACAGCTACAAGGAGGATACAATGAACATAAGAGAAATGCAGAGATAAGAAAAAGTAAGACCCTGAGTCCTGTTGACATCGTTTCAATAAAAGCATCCAGCAATTCCTAAAGGGACCTACCACTCTTACCCTCCTTTTCTTTTTTTTTTAAAGATTTTTATTTAAAAAACAAGTAAGAGAGAGAGAAAGTGAGAGAGTGCACCAGAGGGGTGGGGTGGGGGACAGAGGGAGAAGCAGGCTCCCTGCTCAGCAGAGAGCCTGATGTGGGACTCGATTCCAGGAGACTGGGATCATTACCTAAGCCAAAGGCACTTAACCGACTGAGCCAATCAGGGACCCCCCCCTTCTTTTTTTTTTTTAAGTTTTTCTTTTAATTTTTATTTAAATTCCAGTTAGTTAATATACAGTGTAATATCAGTTTCAGGCATACAATTTAGTGATTCAATACTTATACACAACACCTGGTGCTCATACACATCTTTGTGCAAGCTAGTTTGAATCATTTTTCATTCCTTACTGAAATTTTCTGATTAATATTATGAATAGTTTAGCAGTGTCTATCAATATTTTAACTTTGCATATTTCTTTTTTTAAAAGATTTTATTGGGACGCCTGGGTGGCTCAGTTGGTTAGGCGGCTGCCTTTGGCTCAGGTCATGATCCCAGCGTCCTGAAATGGAGTCCCACATTGGACTCCTTGCTTGGGAGGGAGCCTGCTTCTCCCTCTGCCTCTGCCTGACACTCTGTCTGCCTGTGCTCGCTCTTGCTTCTCTCTCTATGACAAATAAATAAAATCTAAAAAAAAAAAAAAAAAAAAGATTTTATTTATTTATTTATTTATTTGAGAGAACATGTGAGAGGGAGAGAATCTGAAGCAGACTCTGCAATGAGCCCAGAGCCCAACTCGGGGCTCAATCCCACAACAGTGAGATCAAGATCTGAGCCAAAACCAAGAGTCAAAACCAGAGAGAGAGAGAGGGAAGCAGGCTCCCTGCTGAGCAGAGAGCCCGATGTGGGACTCGATCCCAGGACCCCGAGATCATGACCCGAGCCGAAGGCAATGGCTTAACCCACTGAACCACCCAGGCACCCCTGTATATTTTTTGTTCCAGTAACATCACTTCTCAAACTCTATCCTATAGACACACCCATGTGGACAAAGTTATAAGGATGTTAACTGAAGCATGACTTATAATAGCAAAATTTCAGGAAACAAGATGCCTATCAACAGAAGAATGATCAAATACATTACATATACTCTATGAAACACCATGCAACAGTTCTTTAACTCAGAATGAAATGAGGAGCTACTGCAGAGTTCTCAGCATAAGAGAAGGACATTAGTCTGACATATTGTAAAATGTTCTGATACACTAAGACTAGACTGTGGTAGGACATGGAAGAAGCAAAAGCAGAAACAGATTTGTTAGAATGCTATTACAGCAATGTAAGCCAAGAGATATGTGGTTCAGTCCAAGATCTCAGTGGTTCTGAAGTAGTGAGAAATGATATGAATATATGTTACATGTAGTCACACACAGATACACACACACACACACATACACACATAAAGATTTGCTGATTGGGTGAGGAATATAAGAAAAACAAAGTAATTAAAGATGGCCCACAGCTTCTGGCCTGAGCTGGAATGCTGGAATTTTTTTTTTTTTTTTTTTGAAGATTTTACTTTTTTGAGAGAGAGAGAATAGGAGTGGCGGGGGGCGGGAGTGCAGAAGGAGAAGCAGACTCCCCACTGAGCAGGGAGCCCAACATGGGGCTAGATCCCAGGACCCTGGGATCATGACCTAAGCCAAAAGCAGACACTTAAAAGACTGAGCCACCCAGTCGCCCCTGAAATGTTAGAATATTTCTAATCTTATAGATGAAACAGAGACACCAAGAAGTTAAAAGACCTGTCTAAGACCACACCAATAAAGTGGCAGAGTTAGCAGAACCCAGGTCCATCTGAACACAGCTCTTCATCACTGCTACACTGGTCTTTACCTAATGATCTTCAGCATCTGTTATCATACCTCGTATGACAGCATAATATTTTTCTAACAGGAACTAATGAAAAGTACTACGAATTAGTTCACATATTTGCCAAATAAAAATATTTATTGGTGGATATGCTACAGTTAATTACAAGATTTTAAGTGACCTTTAATTAGTAAGTGGTTTAATATCGAATGGCATGATTAACGGCCACTGAAGATCATTATTGTCCTCCAAGATGAAAAAATGCACAAAATCTCAGTATCTATCACATAAACTTCCAGTACAGGAAAGAAGACAAGCAAATCTGTTATTTATATTAATACTTCAAATAGAAAGGTAAAGTGAAAAAAATATACATGTGTATTAAATTTCTAAGTAATCCATACTGCAATTGAATGCTCTTCTCCAACGTGAATGAGAAGACCATGTATGATCCTTAGGCTAGATTCTGGATCTAAACTGAAGAGACAGTAAAGCACAACCTTCTAAATATCTGAAATGCTTCCATTCTTTTTGTGTAGGCCTGAGCACTTCCATAACTTTAGCACACTAATAAAAGGTATGTTTTAAGAATCTCTGGCAGTTCACTAATATTAAATGAAGTTCAAGAAGATAGAAATTATATAATAAAAGACACTCTATGTACACCAGAAGAGCTATAAAAGATAAGAGAATTATGAATTAAATAAAACACAGTATATAGCAAGTATAAAGAATAACAGAAATGTCATACTTGCTTTGGAAACTTTTAAGATTAACCCAGAATACCAAGTTAACTGGTATAGATATAAAAGATGCTACTGTCAGCAATAAGCAAAAGAGACCTTACTTCACTCCTAAAGACTAAAAACCCCTGTATTTCATCATTATTTTAAAATACATCCTCAGGGGCACCTGAGTGGCTCAGCTGGTTGGCATCTGCCTTTGGCTCAGGTTGTGGTCCCAGGGTCCTGGGATCAAGCCACACAGCAGGCTCCCTGCTCAGCAGGAAACCTGCTTCTGCCTCTTCCCCTGCTTGTGATCTCTCTCTCTCTCTCTTTCTGTGTCAAATAAATAAATAAAATCTTTTAAAAAATATAATAAAATACATCTTCACAAGGACCCGAGATGCCCTTCCAACAGATGAATGGATAAAGAAGATGTGGAACAGGGATGCCTGGGTGGCTCAGTTGGTTGGATGACTGCTTTCGGCTCGGGTCATGATCCCAGAGTCCCGGGATCGAGTCCCGCATCGGGCTCCCAGCTCCACGGGGAGTCTGCTTCTCCCTCTGACCTTCTCCTCGCCCATGCTCTCCTTTATTGCCTCTCTCTCAAATAAATAAATAAATCTTCAAAAAAAAAAAAAAAAGAAGAAGAAGAAGAAGATGTGGAACATATATATAACGGAATATTACTCAACCATCAGAAAGGATGAATACCCACCATTCACATCAACATGGCTGGAACTGGAAGGGATGACGCTGAGTGAAGCAAGTCAGGCAGAGAAAGACATTTATCATATGGTTTCACTCATATGTGGAACATAAAGAGCAGCACAGAAGACCACTGGGGAAGGGAAGGAAAACTGAATGTGAAGGGGAAGAAACAAGAGAGGGAGACAAACCATGAGAGACTATGGACTCCAGGAAACTGAGGGTTTCAGAAGGAAGGGGTTGGGGGCATGGGGTAGCCAGGTGATGAGTATTAAGGAGGGCCCATGTTGTGATAAGCACTGGGTGCTACACTTAACTAATGAATCGCTGAACACTACATCAAAAACTAATGATGTACTACATGGTGGCAAATAAAACATAACAAAAAATAAAATACATACTCACACGTAGCTATACCCTAGCTAGACCTTTTACAAAGTAAGCAGCTACTGTTCCTCACTGGTCAATGTTCCTGAACTTGAATCATCCAGGTAAGTTTAAACTGTTATTTTTTTTTTTAAAAGGATCTAGGGACTCCTGGGTGGATCAGTTGGTTAAGCACCTGCTTTTGGCTCAGGTCATGATCCCAGGTTTTTGGGATCAAGTCCCACATGAGGCTACTTGCTCAGGGGTGAACCTGCTTCTCCCTCTTCTTGCTGCTCTCCCTGCTTGTGCATGCTCTCTCTCACTCTCTGACAAATAAATAAATAAAATCTTTAAAAAATAAATTAATTCTATGGTGAGCACTGTGAATTGTGTAAGACTGATGATTCAGAGATCTGTACCCCTGAAACAAATAATACATTATATGTTAATTTAAAAAATAAAATAAAATAATTAAAATAAAGACAGGGGATCTGAATAAACTATGGACTTTAGTTAATTTCCAAGGGGGGGGATGGGCCATAAGAACATATAGAACATTTTTTAAAGTGACCAATAGGCTATACAGCCTTTCTGCCTCATTCCAGTTTTTTCCTAGTTAATCAATAATCAGATGTGACAGAATTTTGGGCACTAGTTCCAACTACAAAGAACAACCAAGCTCACGGAAGACTGAGACCAAAAATGTCACCACCTAAAACAAGTCCTATAGCTGCTTCCTGTTCTCTACACACCCTACTTCCTAATCCTGGTATACAAACTACAGGTGAATCAGATTTATCCAAAGTTTGTTTCATAACAGTGAACTCTAATAAAAATACAGTGAGAATTTTTTATTTGACAATTTATATCAACTATTCACGATAGTTAACTACATGGGGGTATCTTATCCTCCTAAAACAACAAGCATAAAAAAAGAATAATCATTAAAAATGAAAGTGACCCTTAAGATTTCTAACAGAAAACACAGATGACTTGAACAACCCATTCAAATACATTTAGTCAAAAGCATGCCTAAGTTTATTCTGCAGCTATACAAAAAACTGTAACATAAACACTACTAACCTGCTGTGGGGAGAAAAAAACATTGGGATTGACCTTTTTAACTAGAAAAGAGTATTTAAATTCATGCCTTTATTTATCACTAGTCTGGGAATTCAAGCTATAGAATTAACTTCAAATTCTGAAAACTGCATATCAAGTTTTTAAAATTTAAGGCATAAAGTCTATTTTTCTACTACCTTCTAAGAGTCAACTATAACAGACTCTAGAACATGGGCCCAGCAGTCAAATGAACCTCCTGTATTATTACTGGGGGAATTTAGCCTTGCCATCCCTCATTCCTTAAAACAAAACAAATAAAAATCAGTGCTCCCCAAAAATGGAAGAATTATTTTATTTCCCACCCATGAAGCCATGAGTTAGTAATTCTGATGAAATATGGCACCAGAAGTCTAAATTTTGAGTAGCTAAATTTTGAGTAGCATGCTTCACTGACTGTTACAACAGAGTGTTAACATTCAATCTCAGTTAAATTACCTAGATGTTAAAAATGTTTACTTTGATTAAAGGTTGGAAGCATGCTATAGTGAAAAAAAAGTGGGCTTTAGAATCAGAAAGAAATGGGTTCTAGTTTATTACGTAATCTTTGGATAAGTCAACTTCTCTGAGCCTTGGTACATATTAAACAATGTAAATCAAGTACCTAGTACAAGGACTGTTAAAAAGCAATACTCACTCACCATTATCCCCATCACCCCCACCCACCATCTCCTGTCACAATCTCATGTAGTCTTTTTTACTGAGCCCTTTTCTCAGTAGTGAGCTGACAAATATATCACTGGCTCTCAGAAAGGGGAAAAAAGCTCAAATTTACAGCTTTGGTTTACAGTACCGGTTGACCTCTGCCATGTAAATATTCCCACCTGACTGATCTCAGGTTACAAGCATGAAGTCAACTGAAGACAGAATTGGAAAGAGATGCACAATAGCACATGGCTAGTCTCTGTCTCATTACCCTTTTATTCTCCCCACAATACTTTTATATTTTGAAATTATCTTGTTTAAATGTTTAGGTGTTGTCTGTCTCCCCTGATAGGAATTTAAGCACCATAAAGGCAGGGACCTTGTCTATCCTCTTCTCTAATGTGACCTCAGATTAAAAAAAAAAAACAAAAAAAAAATACAAAAAGTAATTGGAAAGAGTCCTGAAATTAAGAAAACTGAAAAGTACTTAAAAAAAAAAGACTAATTCAACCAAAGCACACACACCCTCAATTCCAGTAACATTGTTCCTTCTGTTTGGAAAAGGAAGAAGGAATAAACATGACTAGTAACAACCAAATGCTTAATTAAAAGAGCTCAGACAGGGCGCCTGGGTGGCTCAGTTGGTTGGACAACTGCCTTCGGCTCAGGTCGTGATTTCAGGGTCCTGGGATCGAGTCCCGCATGGGGCTCTCTGCTCAGCAGGGAGCCTGCTTCCCTCTCTCTCTCTCTGCCTGCCTCTCCGACTACTTGTGATTTCTCTCTGTCAAATAAATAAATAAAATCTTTAAAAAAAAAAAAGAGCTCAGACAGGGGTGCCTGGGTGGCTCAGTGGGTTAAGCCATTGCCTTCGGCTCGGGTCATGATCTCGGGGTCCTGGGATCGAGTCCCACATCGGGCTCTCTGCTCAGCAGGGAGCCTGCTTCCCTCTCTCTCTCTCTGCCTGCTTCTCCGTCTACTTGTGATTTCTCTCTGTCAAATAAATAAATAAAATCTTTAAAAAAAAAAAAAAAGCTCAGACAGTAAAAATGGGCCAGGCACAGCAAGTTACGTATCAAGGACAACATTTACAGATATCCAGCTCAAACACCATACTTATATAACCCAAGGCAGGCAATCTTACCATTCTTAATAATGCACAGGCAGTTCTTTTATGAGTCAAAGAAAAAGAAAACAAACACTACCGTTAATAAATCATATATTGCCATTTTTTTGTTTTATTAATCCAGCTTGTAGGCCCAGCCTCCCATACCTTGAATTTACTTTACCTGCATGAATTAACATCCGTAAACATTCTACAGAGTTGTGATAAGCTGCTTCGTGAATTGGCATCCATCCCCTGTTATCAGCAACATCAACGCTATGTCCCTTTTTGAGCAGTTTTCTTAAGACTTTAACATTGCCTTCTCTGGCAGCAAGTCCAACGGTGGAGCATGTGTCAGAGTAAGCCTCTGTAAAATCCATTCTTTTGACCAGTCTACAAAACAAGGCAGAAAGAAAACACTATAGACAATAAAACAACACTGCACTCCTAGAGATTAGCAGATCGAAGCAGGCCTGTCCTGCATCTGTCACAAGACCGCTGTGGAAAATCCTGAGGTGGAGAAAGCAACCTGTCAAGACACAGCCTCTTCTAGAGCCTAAACCATGAAGTGTCTTTGGGGAACTGGGATTCCTTGGAATGCTCTTATTAAAGATATCAAGAGAGTTTCAAGTGTTCTATCATTCCACTTCTGGAAATGTCTGAGCAGCTCCTTCCTGCAAGCTTCTGCTCCTGTTCACATCCGCCAAAGTGCCTTCACTGGAACTCTGTAGATGAAGGAGTTAAACACCTGCAGTTAATCCCAAATGTGTACTCTATTACATAGAGATGGCCATTTAGCTAACAGCAATGCTCAGCCTCAAGAATTAATTTGCAGTCCTCTCCAGGAAAAAGCTAGACCCAAAAAAGCTAGAAAAGGAATGAACAAAAGGGAAAAACAAAGATAAGTAAAAACTGTAGTTTTTCTTCTGGTCCTTTCCAAAAGAGACTAACATTCATGTTCTCTTTCCTTGATGAAACAGTCCCACTGATGGAATATATTGAATATACTGAAATGAACAAGAGCATCATAAAAAGATGAGTCTAGCTTTCCTATACCAGCCTAGAAAGTTCTTGACTGCATTAGTGCCTCTTCCTCATCATCTTCCTCTAAAGTTCATTCTATGTTCCCCCATTATAGCTCTCAGTATGATTCTCACAAAGACAGTTTCTTGTTAATTACACTAGGATGCTAAGGTTCAGGATTCTCAGGGGAAGAGTTACCTCCCAAGGGGCAATCCTTCACAGTAGCACTCCTAGCCCAGCCTTCCTGATTTTTTCTAATGATTTTAGGAGGTGGTTCTGGAAATGCCGACATGTCTAGTCTAATACAGGTGAAAACTTTCTAGAACCACATTCTAAATACTTTTTCCAGAAAACGAAGGTTTTATAAGAAGTTAAGGGGTGCCTGGGTGGCTCAGTCGGTTGGATGTCTGCCTTTGGCTCACATCATGATCCCAGGAATCATGGGTCCTGGGATCAAGCCCCAAGTCAGGCACCCTGTTCCGTGGGGAGCCTGCTTCTTCCTGTCCCTCTGCTATCCCTCTCCCCCCACTTGTGTTTGCTCTCTCTTTCTCTGTCAAATAAATAAGTAAAATCTTTAAAAGGAAAGGTTAAAAGGGAGTGCATAGAATTTCCTATAGGAAATTTAAATTTATATCCATGGTCACATTTAAATAGAAAGCTGTAACTGCAGAAGTAGATTCTCTAGTGCACCAAACAGCTAACAGTACACTATGGATAAGTCTGATTGGATCAACTGGTCCCTTACTAGGAAAGTGAATATTTTTATCACACATTTAATTATGCAGTTGACGGTTATTTACTGTGCACCAACTAGTCATCAGTAATGTGGTGGATATAAAGATGACACAGACTCAGAGAAATGATAAACACATGTTATTCAAAACAAAAAGAAGAAAGTACTCCAAGAGAAGTTCAGGGGTAGTCAAAGAAGGGAGAAACTACTTAAATTTGTGAGGAATATGAGCTGGCTCCTAAAGTATGCGGAGGATCTGACAATGAGAAAAAGGGGAGAAGGGCGTTCGATGGCAGAAGGAGAAACACAACAAACATTATGTAAATGAACAAGCAAGGATGAATTAGGGCCAGCAAGTAAGGCAAACAATTAGCTCACTTTTGAAGGAGGATTAGCTAAACAAAGAACAGGAGAAAAAGGAGCTTACAGAGGTAGCTGAATGCCAAACTGTGCAGAACCTTGAATGCTAGGCTACACTTTGTTGAAAGATGCTAATTCCCAGCTAAGGCCATTATATCCAAGTTTCACAAAAAAAGAAAAGACCACACATATACGGCAAATTTATGGCATATTCACCACCTAATACAAGAACTGTTTCTATGTAGGAAAAACACACACACATAAGAATACCCCTCCAAAGACATTAAAAAAGAGCGTTCGAGGAAAAACAAGTATGAATCCCTTTCCAAATTTACTGGCTTTTCTCACAGTTACGAATAATGTTAACGGATCTAGATTAACAGGCAATAACCTGAAAAAAAAAAATCAGAACTGGGTAATATCTTTGAACCTCTTAAGGGAAGGAGAAGCCAAAAGAAATGTACTATCACAGCATAATCACTCCCCTCAACCCTTAATTACAACTAGTTAATACACATAAACTGTATACAAGATGTCTTTCTAATAAAAGCCTTTACATGCTCTTGACTGAATGAGTACAAGGTCAAACAACCAAATGTGATGTATAAACTTTAAATGGATCCTGGATGGTGAAAGCAGTATCAGAGTATCAGCTACAAAAAGCAATTGTGAGACAATTAAGGAAATCTGAATATGTAATATATATTTGGTGATGCAGTTTTGTTAATTTTCTTAGATGTGATAATGGCATTGTGGTTATTAGGAGAAAGTCCTTATTCTTTACGTATTTAGCAGTGAAAAGTAACACATGCAACTTACTTCAAATGTTTTAAATTAAAAAGTGTATATAGAGAAAAAAGTAAGCTGGCAAAATGTCAGTTATTGGATCCAAGTGGAGAGTATATGAGTGATGACTATACTTTTTAAAAATTGTTTCCATATATTTGAAATCTTTCGAAAAAGTTCAGAGTTGGTAGAAACCAAACATTCCAGGCAATGTGAAACTTAAAGTTGGGTAATAAATTAAAGGACCTGGTGATTCTTAAGCTAAGTTTGTTTTGTTTCGTTTTTGTAGCAGTTTCCTGCTGGTTTCTTAAGAGTTCAAATAATACTCTTCGAATCTGGGTGTTCTAAAATTCTTTTATGTAGCTAAAGACTGTGAAATAGAAATAAATCCTCAAGAGAGAACAAGAATTTGCTAAAGCTTCTCTTTTTACACTCAGAAACACAGCCGTGTTGGTCCAAGTGAGTTCCCTAAAAAAAATATTTTGGAGCAGTAGTTCTAACCAGCAGATCTTAACATTTTTTAGAGTCTTGACCTGTTGGAGAAACTCATGAAAGCTATAAAGCTACTTCCCCAGAAGAATGCACACAGACCTCAAATTCTGTATTCAATTTTAAGTTCCACATATCCCTTCTAAAGCCTGTGCATGAGGCGAGAACCTTTGCTTACCCTTTCCTGAGTGAGCAGCTGAGAATACTGAAGATGAATAAGGTCGTTTTGCGCGTAAAATTTAAATGAGTTGAAACGATAGCTCTTTCACAGTCGTAAAAGTTCTGTGATACACTTTCTGCTTTATGTAAAAGGAAGACAGGCAGAAGTTTTTTGGTTTCGTTTTGTTTCCGTTTTTTAAGTATAAAGCCAAATACGCCATTCACAGCTCGCGCTCCTCTGGCTGCTGTTAAATTGGCAGAAACCCAGTTTTCAAAGAACAAAATGTCTTCCTACGTGCCAAACGCGGTGCCCCTGTATCTCTTGCGGGTATCTAGACTGTATCGGCAGCGACTACAGGCGAGGCGCTTCTCCTTGTACCCGCTCAAAAGCGCACAATTCCAACCGCAAGTCACAAATCCCAGGAAAGGATTGTGGGTATTGTAGTCCTCTGCAGAGACGCACTAGAAGGTTAGGGTGAGTTGCAGCGACTACGAAAGAATCCTTTGCTAAACATACGGAAGGGCGTTCCTACTTGATACCCTACCTAAGCAACGAAATAAAATAACGCTGACCGAGTCGGAAGACGATCCTCGAACTACGTGTCCCAGTGTGCTTTGCGGGCCCCCCCCCACCAGCAGACAGTGCAGCTACTGCGCCTGCGGCCGCCCAGCCGGTTACTTGCGTCGGTGAAGCTGCAGTCCCGGCTGGTGCCTGCACCGTAGAGACCACAGCTGAGGGTCGACCGCTACCGCAGCAGAGGAGCAAGGGAAGGATGTGGGTTTTTGGTTATGGGTCCCTGATCTGGAAGGTGGACTTCCCTTATCAGGACAAGATGGTCGGATACATCACGGGCTACAACAGGCGCTTCTGGCAGGGAAGCACCGACCATCGCGGGGTCCCCGGCAAGGTGAGGCGCCAACCAGTACCCCCACCCTTACTGCCCTCGCAGCGCCGCTCCCCAACTCCTGGCCCAGCTTTGCTGGAGCTACACCCCAACGCTTCTGAGGGCTGAGCAAGTGGGTTAGGAATAAAGCTGTTATTTCGGTCCCGTCTTCCTCGACCACTTGCCCCCTACCTCTCTCCCAAACCAAGGGCATTCCTTCCGAAATCACTTGAGATGCGGGTGGATAGTTTCTTGAGGAAGCAGGAAACGTGGGCACAAGCACACAAGCTCGCACAAGGCTGACGTGCTGGGAGGGGACCCCATCTCTTGGCAACTTATGCCAAAAAAAAAAAAAAAAACAGGCGGGAAGATCAATCTTCGTGGCACCACGGAGTTGAAATACCAAAATCAACTCGCACATTCAACTTTTTAAAGTTAAATTTGTTGGCATTTCTGCATTCTGGCAGACTTTCATTGGTTTTAGTTTAAACAAGCGTGTTATTTCTGAGGGTTCTTTGTATCTTTCCAAAGGTTTTATTTTATGACACCTAAGGGCACAGAACTAGTTTCCAAAAATATCTGCGGTTACTAAGGAGCTAACCTGGATCACTTAGTTTGGTTGTCGGGTACCAGCAAAGTTAAATGAGTTCCTGGTTTGTAATTTGAGTAACACAGTACCCATTACTATATCCAAAATTATTTTAATGTTTCTCTTTTGAATTATGAATGTAAAATATAAGTTCTTTGATCCATTTTTTGGTCATACAAAGACATTCATCCCAAAATATGTCTACGAAGGAGTAGCAGTGAGCTGCTTCTGCAAATCAGACTTGAATTGGCTGCAAAACAACCAATCCACAAGGAAAACTAAGTTTTGGGTAACAATTTGGATACCATAAATACGTGTTTTAGTTAATCTCCTAACTTTTGGGAGGGGACAAAATTGTTTACTGTTTATATGTTCTCTAAAGTACTCTGAGAGTTATATAAGCTTGATTAGTTTTTTTTTTTTTTGATTACTGTTTTTTAAAAAGAAATTAATATTGGCCCCAAAACACAATCTGGCTTTAAGGTAGGCAGATAACTTGAAAACAGTGGACTAACTTAAGGCAAATGCATATTGGTAAGACAACAGAAACTTAATGGCAAAAATTTCTTCAAGAATGTTATAAAACGGGGAGAGCATGCACGTCTAGATTTCGTAATTGTAAACTTGAGCCCCACATTGGGTGTAGAGATTACTTAAAAAATAAAATCGTTCTTAAAAAAAGAGAATGTTATAGAACAATATTTAAGACTTTAAAGAGTTAAGTAAAGTGAAACTTGTTAATAAAAGTTTAAGTAAAGTAAAATGCCTTTCGAGTTGTCAGATATGAACACTTAAAACTTCTATTCTGAAGAGAAAAGCCTTAACCCAGCCTCCAAATTTTAAATGTTTACAAATATGCTGTTTTGTTTTGTTTTGTTTTGAGACAGAGAATGAGCCATCTGTGCACAAATGTGGGGGGGTGGGTAAAGGGAGAGAGAGAACCTTGTGCATGCAGGCTATATGTCCAGAGGCTACATGTCCAGCACAGAGCCCGATGAGGGGCTTGATCTCACCACCCTAAGATGACGACCTGAGCCAAAATCAAGAATCCTATGCTTAATCGACTGAGCCACACTAGAGCCCCAGAAATATGGTCTTAATAGCATATTTTACTATTGTAGGGTTTTTTTTTTTTTAGATTTTTATTTATTTATTTATTTGAGAAATAGAGTGAGTGAGAGCATGAACAGGGGTCAGAGGGAAAGGGAGAAGCAGACTCCATGTGGGGCTTGATTCCAAGACCCTGGGATCAGGACCTGAGCAGAAGGCAGATGCTGAGCCACCCAGGTGCCCTACTACTCTAGTTTCAATCCAATTGTATGCATTTGTTATATAGCACATGGAGGAATAGAACAATAAGAAGTTGTCAAGTCAATGCAACAGCTCATGATTCTTTAAAAGAATAAAGGAGGTATAAAAGCCAGTATTTTTTTTTTTAACTTATATTTACTAAAATATAGGGCAGGTAAGTTAGGGGACAGGGAGACTGCAATGGACTGCAATGGCTAATAGTTACACATCTACTTTTTTTTTTTTTTTTTTGACAGACAGAGATCACAAATAGGCAGAGAGGCAGGCAGAGACAGAGAGGAGGAAGCAGGCTCCCTGCTGAGCAGAGAGCCCGATGTGGGACTCGATCCCAGGACCCTGGGATCATGACCTGAGCCGAAGACAGAGGCTTTAACCCACTGAGCCACCCAGGCACCCCTATTACATCTACTTTTATTTAAAGGATCCAACATAGCAAATTAAAGGAAAGTCTAAGTTTTGGACATTTTCTAAGTATACTGTTCTGTTAAAAAAAATAAAGCTGAAAAGAACATTATTATTTTACTTAACATTTTTTATTACAGTGGATCACCAGCTTTATATAAATCTTAACTGTTAAACAAGAATACAAAAGGCTACAGAGATACCCAGAAAATTAGAAGAATGACATGGATGTTTTATAGGACTGTTTCTTACAGCAACATATGCTCTTAGTAAGTCATCAGTACACATGAAATGTGATATTATTAAACAAATGTTAGGCTCATTTCCACACACTGCAATGTGACATTTGTGGGAAAAATACCAAACCTACTTGGTTTATTCAATCATACTTTCTTTTTAGCATATTAAACTTCAATTTCTTCCTAAGTTTTATTAAGCATCTCATTTATATATAACAAAACTCATAGCATCTCACCAAATTAAGGATTTATTTAAATGTGAACATTTTTTCACAACAGAGAGAATATATTTCGATTTCAAGAAGAGGAAGCATTTTAACACAAAAGATAATCATTAACATTTACTAAATCTCTGTTCTAGGTCTAGATCAGAAAAATAACTCATTATTCAAAGCACCCATAATGCCCCATATTTCATGATAACTTCTAATCCTATTCAGCTTCAAAAACCCCTTCTTTAGTTTCAATCCCCCCAAAAAGCGTTCATGTGATTTACAAATGGACACTGTTTCTCAATAACATATTTATTTTAGGTACAAAAAGTTTAAGTTTTAGAAAATATTTCCAAGGGGTGCCTGAGTGACGCAGTCGGTTGAGTATCCAACTCTTGATTTCAGCTCAGGTCATTCTTCAGGGTGGTGAGATCAGTGCAGCCAGCTCCCTGCTCGGTGGGGAGTCTGCTTGAGATGCTCTCCCTCCCCCTCTGCCCCTCCCCCCACTCGCATGCTCTCTCTAAAATAAATCAATCTCTTTTTTTGTGAATATTTTATTTATTTATTTGACAGAGAGAGAGATCACAAGTAGGCAGAGAGGCAGGCAGGGAGATGGGGAAGCAGGCTCCCTGCTGAGCAGAGAGCTGGATGTGGGGCTCAATCCCAGGAGCTTGAGATAATGACCTCAGCCAAAGGCAGAGGCTTACCCACTGAGCCACCCATGTGCCCCAATAAATCAATCTTTAAAAAAGAAAATATTTCAAAAAAAGAAAATATTTCCAAGTAAATTTATCAGTAGTGCCAAAAGTCTATGTCTGTATCATATATAAGCAATCACAGGGAGTCCATTTATTTCCCCTTAAAATGATTCCTTGTTTTCTGTTTCAAATATGCCACCACCTAAAGTCCAGGACTTTTCTACCACCCCTCCCTCTTTCAACAGTTACTACTGAGTGCGTACATATACAAGTAGGAGACACCTATGCAAAAAACAATACCTGACAAGTGCCACAAGGAAGTGAGGTATAAAAGGACAAATCACTTTAGGAGATTTCTGCTACAGAGTTTCCTGGGGAGTCAGCCAAGCCTTTATGGATGGAATGGCAGGAGGATATTCCAGAGATATAAAAGGAAGAGCATTCCACAATGAGTACTGGTATATACAAAGATATGAATGTTTGTAAAAGTTACAAATAAGTCAGTACAGCTTGAGAGGGAAAGTGGTAAGAAATGAGGTGTGTAGTTAAGTTATGCTGAGGAATTTTTATTTTATCCTGTAGAATATTATAACCCTGAAAAATTCAAAGCACAGGAGTGAGTGGCCCAATTTCTGCACCAGAAAGTTATTCCAGGGTCAAGAAGAGAACAAACTAGAGGTAAACAAAATACAGGCAGGCAGTGAGGTCCCTAAAGAAGCCACTGAAGAATGCAGAGGAACCAGATACAGAAGAATCAAAAGATAGAGCTACTAAGAATTGATGACTGGGCTGGATATAAGGGAGACAAGGAAAACGGGAATACAGAATTTATCACCTGGACCTCTAACATTTCTTACTCAAGAGTCTACTTCCATCCCACTCTAACTTGCATACTATACACTTTACCACTCAGATCTTTCCCAAACATTTCTTTTATCATACCAAGTCATCCACTCCTCAAGTGCTACAGTAGCTCCTAAATTCCTATTTCTCCCAGATGTCATTGGCTTCTTATTTTCCATTGTCCCCTAACTGCACCTCTATTCCTTGGCTTTTCAAATCTGACTATCCTGTTTCTCCAGTTATCTTGGGATCATCTTCTCTATGTGTTGGGGTCATCTGCTAAAGTCAGACACTTAACCTGTATAGTCAGTCTTGCCTTTAGGTCCACACTTGAGACCACACTTACTAATTATGCCCTTTCACCAGAATTTTGTCTTACTTTCTGACCACCCAAGACTCAGAATTCTTACTGCATTCATACTATACATATTAGCCCTTAAGTGTTCTCTATTTCACGTGTTAAGTTCATGTTCCAGAATTACAGTATAAGCTCTTGAAAGCAAGAATCAAGGTTTTGTTTTCTCTACAACATAGCTAGGGATTCAGCAAATAGCTGCTAATTCACTTTGAAATCGAAAGTAATATGGTAATACCTACATCAATATATGTGTCCTCATTGTAGCATTTTCTTAAACAGAAAACAAGTCAAATCTAAATGCCCAATAACACAAAAATATTTAAATTATAGCTCACTGATAATACAGTATTATGCAATTATTAAAATGTATGAGAAGACTAAAAAGAAAATGTAATTAAATAAGAAATATAATCCAAAATCCTATTTTTTCCATGATTACAAATTATCTATACAAATAGACAAAGACTAAGGAAACAGTAATGAAGATGACACAAATATCTGAATGATTATAAAGAGTGTGTACCAGAACAGTGGGCAAACAAATGTTAAAATGCTTACAATTCAGCATTCTCAACTAATAACGCTAACATGTCAACAGAGCATTCTCAACTAATAACGCTAACATGTCAACAGATACATAGCCTTTGGCACTAGGTAGGAAGTGTATTTCAAAAAAAAAAAGCAAATTCTCAGAGAGCTCCAGACCAACAGGATTAGCAATTCTGGGACTGTAGACTAAGCAATATGTTAACCAACCTCCAGGTAATTTTGATCTACAATGAAGTTTGAGAACTACTTCCCTATTAGAGGAAAGCACTCTGGAAGAGCATATTTGTTCCCTAATAAAACTATAGGATTCTGGGTGCCTGGGTGGCTCCATTGTTAAGTGTCTGTCTTTAGCTGAGTTCATGATCCCAGGGCCCTGGGATGGAGCCCTGCATAAGGAGCCCTGCATAGGGCTCCCTGCTCAGCCAGAGGCCTACTTCTCCCTCTCCCAGTCCCCCTGCTTGTGTTCCCTCTCTCTCTGTGTGTCTCTCCCTGTCAAATAAATAAAATCTTAAAAAAAAAAACAAAACTATAAGAATCTGACCAGTAGGGGTGCCTGGGTGGCTCAGTGGGTTAAAGCCTCTGCCTTCAGCCCATGATCCCAGGGTCCTGGGATTGAGCCCCACATTGGGCTCTCTGCTCTGCAGGGAGCATGCTTTCTCCTCTCTCTCTGCCTGCCTCTCTGCCTACTTGTGATCTCTGTCTGTCAAATAAATAAATAAAATCTTAAAAAAAAAAAAAGGAATCTGACCAGAATTTTTATTTATAATAGGTTCTTCCCTTACCTTTATTTTAAATGAGACTTAGTCACAGGTGTGTATTTTAATATGTCAATTTTATTTTTTTATTTTTTTTAAAGATTTTATTTATTTATTTGACAGATCACAAGTAGACAGAGAGGTGGGGGGGGGGTAGAAGCAGGCTCCCCGCTGAGTAGAGAGCCCAATGTGGAGCTCGATCCCTGGGACCATGACCTGAGCCAAAGGCAGAGGTTTAACCCAGTGAGCCACCCAGGCATCCCTAATATATCAATTTCAAATGAACATAATATACACAAATTGAAGGGAATCCTTTAGAAAACATAAGGTATATTATTTTCTTAGTTAAGCCACTTGAACATTTATCATAAAAAATAAGTGCTAAGAAAGTGTTTAGTATGAACAAATGAAATTAAAATATTCCATGTCAACAATAAATTGCTAATGCTTGGTTAGTTGAAAAATTGATTCAGAAAAAAAAAATTTTTTTTTTTTTTTACTTTTTTTAAAACAGCCTGGAAGAGTTGTGACTCTTGTTGAAGATCCTGGGGTATGGTATAATTATTCTTTTTTGTATAGTCTTTAATCATATAAAATGTTGAGATGTTTCTCAGTTTAAAATAATCAGTGAAATTTTATTAACAACCATCACAGACAGTTTGAACACTAGGTCTAGAATTCCTCTCTGTATTTGTTGTGTTTCTTTTCAACTGTTGGGAAAAGTTGGAATGCAGACTTCAAGTAGACAACAAAATAAAACCAAATGGCATATAGTCTCATTTTCTTTTCTTTTTTTTTTTAATTTTCTTGTTCAGTTTATTGATTAAGAATTGATGGAGCCAGCCCTCAAAATTCAAATGGAACCCTTAAAACTCGTCACATTTGCTAGGAGTCTACTATTCTCAGCAAAAATCCCAGTCAGGAATTACCACTTTCTTTATGGCCTTATTTTACTAATAGCAAATGGGTTTTTTAAGAGATCTAGAGCACTAGAAAACATAATTAGCTGATAGTTCTCTGTTTCTTAAATATTTTCAATCATTTCATAGATGTCTAGATACAGACTTTTATATTTTGAAGTTAAGAATTTAACTTTGGAAAGAACTTTGATGTACAAAAAATAAGCAGCTATCAACGGCTGATGAATAAGTGAAATAGTGAAATGAAATGCTTTCATAATTTGCATTAAGAAAAGTATATATAAAAATGGCTTCAGGGTGCCTGGCTAGGCCCATTGGTACAGCATTTGACTCTTGATCTCAAGGTCCTGAGTTCGAGCCCCATATTGGGAATAGAGCCTACTTAATTAAAAAAAAAAAAAAATGCTTCGAACTGGTAACTGTTACTCTTAATGAAAATTAACATACAGCACTTCGTTTCTATAGAATGTTAAATTAACTCAAGAAGATACTTGGCAACCTAAAGTTTGGTTTTTAAAGTTAATAGTTAAAGATTGTGAATAAACTAGAAAATCTATACTATGAACTGTAAATCCTGCTTATAGCACAGATAGATATTGTATTAACACACACAAACAAAATCTTTGCAGCCAAAATACATTATTTTTACCAATACTGTGTGGACAAACTAAACAATGAAGGAAATTAGCATTTTAAAAATCTTCATTCGGAGTAATTTCCTTGTATGCTAGGTTATTTATCATAGTTTAAGTTTTAAAAATTATGTCTTTTAACTAGTGGAACTGAAATAAAAAATACCAGGTCTTCACTTGGTCATTAAAAATAGAGTTCTCAGGTTTTAAATCCATAAACATTTCACTAATTGTATAGGGCAGTAGTTTCCAAACTGCTTCATGGAGTGTTGTAGCCACTCTGAAGCCTACCATAAGTGGATATAATGCTGGGTGCTGGCTGAGAGGGCTTTGATACCCCAACCTGCTTCAGCTAGAGCTCAGCATCACTTTTTTTTTTTTTTTAATGTAATAGGTGTTCCCTTGTTTGCAGAAAGGATTCTTAAGGCCATAGCAAATTCATTTTATTTGTTCATTTTTTCATTGCAGAAACTTTCAAATATCCTTTGTAAATTACTCCATCCAGAATACTAAATGGCCTCCTCTTTTGTTGAGCTTGTACCTCTAGGTGCACTTTAAGTAATGCAAAACTACATTGACTTCTAAGAATATATAAGACACTTTCTGAGAGCACAATGTATCTTCAGCTAAGTTAGCCCTATAAATACTAAATATTATATTTTCATTTCTCAACAGGGTTGTGTTTGGGGTGTTGCTTATAGACTGCCAGTAGGAAAGGAAGAAGAAGTAAAAGCATACCTTGACTTCAGAGAGAAAGGAGGCTACAGGACCACAACAGTCATTTTTTATCCAAAAGATCCCACAACAAAACCATTCACTGTGTTGCTATATATTGGAACATGTGACAATCCCAATTATCTTGGTCCTGCACCGCTAGAAGACATTGCTGAACAAATTTTTAATGCAGCTGGTCCAAGTGGAAGAAATACAGAATATCTTTTTGAACTTGCAAATTCAATTAGGAACCTTGTGCCAGAAGATGCAGATGAACATCTTTTCTCCTTGGAAAAATTAGTAAAGGAGCGTTTAGAAGGAGAACAGAACCTCAATTGCTTATAAAGACCTAATCAATCACTGACTTTTCCAAACAAGCAGAGCTTTTAGTCTTCAGAGAAGAGCTATAGCTTCACGTACACTGGCAATATGATTTGGAAACCTGTTTACTTGAAGGTCTTATTTAATTTTAATGTTGTAGCCAAAATATGATCAAAATGTGTAGTTTAATTTCATATATCCTGAAACACATAAATATTTAAAATACTGGGATATAGTTAAAGAAACAATTCAAGTTATAATAATAATATAATGGTTTCCTAACTACATGATATTGAACACTTGCTCATAAGAAGTGAGTTCTTTAGAAAAATACAGTGAAGGACTCAGTTCAGAGCTTATTTTTATCACAGTAAAAAATAATTCTGTTGTTTACTATCACAATACTATTTTGAAGTTGTAGAGAATTAAACCAAAGTCCAGTAAATATAATAAGGTAATACCTTCAATATATTCCTATACAATAATTGTATAACCATGGTTTAAAATACACAAGCTTGAAATAATGTGTAATTAGAAATATATGGTAATTAAACAAGATTTCAGCCTTCATTGTGAATCTCCTTGTTCAGGTATTAAAAAAAGACCCTTTCCAATGTAAGTCAAAAAGACTGGCATTTTTAATATAAAAATTTCCTTGGAATTCTAATGTACTCTACCTCTCCCTTTTTTTAATAAATGCATTTTACTACATGGGAAAAAATTAATTCAGCTAAAAAGGCACAAATTACATTATACAAGTTGTGTCCATTAATAGTGCAGCATGTCATTCAGTCACTGTATGAGTCTTATACTGAAACTTTAAAAAAAGAGAGATGACAATTCTGGTATTATAAATTAATAGAAACATAGATATGCTCAAAGTCTGGTGTTTGAAATGACCTTTAGAATTGCAGTTTTTTAAAGAAGTGGCATTACCTGATCCTTCTGTCTTGTCAGCAAAACAAAGATATCCACTTAGGAGTGCTGCTGATGCTACTCAAATAGGAAAGTTACATGTGCATTATTAACTCATGTAAAATTGATCTTGATTCTAATCAAGATAATTTCTGATTATAGTTCCTTCTTCTTCAAAAAGACAGTCTCTAAAATCTTTTAACATAAAAAGAATTTCAGTATCACATTAAATTTATTATGAAACTTAATAAAAACATTTCAAATCCCAGCACAACTAATAAAACAGAAAATTTTCACATTAAACAAAGTTGTCCTACACAGTAGGAAAAGTAGTCCTTTCCATGTTTTTCTTATTTATGAACACCTAACTTGGTAATTTACTCAGCTACATAACTATTTTTTTTTTTAAGATTTTATTTATTTGTCAGAAAGACAAATTGCTCCCTGCCAAGTAAGGAGCCTGATGCGGATGCAGGACTCAATCCCAAGACCCCAGGATCATGACCCCAGCTGAAGGCAGTGGCCCAACCCACTGAGCTACCCAGGCATCCCTACCTAACTATTTTAAATAATTTCCCAACATTTTCAGTATTAGTTTTCTAGAAGGCATTTCACTTGTCCTATAAAACAAGAAAAGGAGCTAGCATTCATTAATGAGTATCTCATAACAATATGCTAGGTATTTTACATATGGAAGCATTTTCTGGGTAACTCCCTGAGCTTGTTTCCATAGTACCTTGCACAGCTACACACATATGTTAAGTAGCAGAAATCCAGGTCTTTCTCACTCTAAAACACAAGATCTTTCTACAATATATTTAAAAACCCACCTGAACTTCACCATCTTCACTATCCACCATCTTTTTTTTCAGGAGGTAAACAAAATTAACTTTTGCATAAGGAAATAGTATGTAGCTTGTTACATAAAGATGTTAGAGTTCATTTTGATAGATGTATATTGATTCCCACAAATATAATGAGCCAATCCAAGATTCACATTCTATAGCTCAGAATCATGTAGGTGAATTCAGAAATACAGCCTTTTATTTTACAAACAAACCTAAGTCCAAAGGAGTTTGGAATTCCCCAAAGTGATTCTTTAATCATTTAATATATAATTGCTACAAAATATAAAGGGCAAGAGATAACTCTAGGATCCCCATTTATATGTCTTTCTAGGCTTTCAGTTACAATTAGACTAGAAAAATGTGACATATCACATATGGTGTACCATAAGCATTTATATGGAAGCCATATTTCAAAGCCCAGAAACAGGGATATTCACTGGGATGGGGAGAAACAGGACTAAAATGGAAAAGTTAAACAGTACTTTATTAGAGAGAAGCTAGGGTTTGAAGCCTCCCAGGTAGAAGGAATCATAACCTAGATCCTGTCAGCAAAACTGTCTCTCTACAGTCCTTGGATCTCACTTGAAAGCATCTTTTCTCATTCCTCCCTAATCACACACACAAAACTCAAGACTCATACCTCAGAATATAACTACTAGTTAAGTTTCAAGTTTCAGGAATTCAGAGAAAGTATGAGTGTAAACCCTGCATTGAGAAAAGAAACTTTTTTTTTTAAGATTTATTTATTTATTTATTTGACAGACAGAGATCACAAGCAGGCAGAGAGGCAGGTAGAGAGAGAGAGAGAGGAAGCAGGCTCCCTGCTGAGCAGAGAGCCCGATGTGGGGCTCAATCCAAGGACCCTGGATCATGACCTAAGCCAAAGACAGAGGCTTTAACCCACTGAGCCACCCAGGCGCCCCAAGAAAAGAAACTTTTAATATAGATCTCTAATGAAGTGGGGTTTTTTTTAAGTAGGTCTTTACACTCTTACTGCAGGCCACTATTACGTTTCCCTTTCCCACTCCCAGGAAAACACAGTCATTTTTTGATCTACCACAAATATTAAGTACCATCTAGATACAGCCTCCATACATAAAAGGTTTCCAGTTAGGTAAACAAAGGTTTGTGGTGTCAACTCTGAATATCTTTAAGAATGAACTTGACTCATTTCTTTAAGACGGAGTTAAAAAATTTAGCCATTGTCTACAGGATATACATTTCATCTTAAAAAGGATTTTTTTTTCACTTTCTACTAATAAAGTACCTGAAATGTGTATTATTTTACATCTTGAAGGTGCTCGTTTAATTTTAACATATGTAAAGCATTATGGAATACCTGACATAATAAAAACTATTACCTAGTATTGGTTTACATTATATATTCAGAGTACATGTGTTGAGCATCTCTTTGAGATTCATAATGATTACAATCATGCCTGTAATTTAAGAACCATATTTGGTCTATTATAAATTTTTAAACATTTTATAGTCAACATTTCATTCCATTATATTAGTTTTCTCTTTTCCATGGATACATAGCTTTTAAATTATAACTTTGGAACAGTTGTAACTATCGATGCATCATACTCCTATAATTTATCATCCCTGATTCTTTCAGTCAGTCAAATGATGGATGCACTTAAAATTCTCTCTCATCACATCCTGTTAAAATCTACATACCAAATATTCCAATTATGCTCATCTTTTCTCACCAAAGATACTGTGACTATATTTTCTATGTATTTATTCAGCTCTCAACAATCTGTTTTTATGCCTTCTAAAGCCTTAAAATAAATTCACCCTAAGCATATATTAGAAACTCAAAGATTAGTGGGATGATTTTTTTTAATCCTGTGGCTACTTTTCAAAGAATTTTAACTTCTCAAGAGACAACTACTAAAATTATTCTTCTGTTTCTGTATGTCAAAATGATATGATGAAAATAAGCCTTATTGAATCTCCGGGTTTTTTCATTCTACTTAAGGTTCATTTTCCCTTCTAAAACATTATATATTCAGCACTAATCTCTTGGTGGTTTCATTTAATCATACTAAGCCTTCTTGTCTTTATAAAAAGTTTGACAACAAATAAACATACATTCTGTAACTGGAAAAAACCACCACTTACCCCTGTAATTTCTTTTATTCTTCCTACTTTACTATCCTTCACAGAATTTTTTTTTTTTTTGACAGAAAGTTGGATTTATTTGTGGACATGAATATGATGGGAAGCGATAGTGCCAAGATTCTCATGAGTGCAGAGCCCTCCATTTGTCCAAGGGGCCATGGTTAGGGATGTATTTGACCCCACAGCCATCTGGGATAAGCTGCTTTTCAGCCATCACGTCTTCAAATTCATCCGCATTGAACTTAGTAAAGCCCCACTTCTTGGAGATGTGGATCTTCTGGCGGCCAGGGAACCTGAACTTGGTCCTGTTTAGGGCCTCAGTCACATGCTCCTTGTTCTGCAGCTTGATATGGATGGACATGATGACTTGGCCAATGTGGACCCTGGCTACTGTGCTTTCCAAAGGCACCCCGCATACCTGTCTGCAGCCTAAATTGGAGATAGCCATGAGGTCAGACCCCAGCATCCACCAAAAAGGGTTGTCTCCAAGGTCCCTTAGGGCAACCCATACAATCAACAGGTTGCATACACTACCGAGGAGGCTACTGTTTGCAGCCATGGCACACTGGGCCCCCATAGACAAAGAGCACAGTCGGCTTAATTGGCTGCAGTCCTTCACAGAATTTTTAAACTACAATGTTCTATTGCCCTATCAGCTCCTTTTAATGCCCCTCCAATCTACCTTTGCTCTTGCTGTACTCAAGGAGTCAGTGTAGTCTTTAGTCACCAATGACTCTTTCCTGATTTAACCCAAAGATCTCTGTTTCATCCTTTACAATTCTGATACACCAGACTAGTAAGCAAGAATCTCATTTCACTAAGTCCAAAAGAGTAGAACATTTCATTGTATTTAGTTACATCTTAGATTTTTTAATCAGATACACAAACTCACCAAGTCCTAGGTTTCAATCACCATCTTTATTGAGAAAACTTCCAATCTTTCTCAAATTCTTTTTGACTCTATGTCTTCTATGTAAGGTATCTCATATACCTTATTGAGCTACACAAGCACCTGAAACTTAGCATACTAAAAGCAGAATTCATCTCTTTTCCCAAGAAGAAAACTTCATCCCACATAACACACATTAAAGGTTGAACAATTACTTGAACAGAAAATACAACAAACAGGTTTAAGATACTCATCAATTAACAAGATTCTAGAGAAAATGAATGATATTTTCTTTTTTTTTAAAGATTTTATTTATTTATTTGACAGAGAGAGAGATCGCAAGTAGGCAGAGAGGCAGGCAAAGAGAGAGACGGGGAAGCAGGGTCCCTGCTAAGCAGAGAGCCTGATGCCGGGGCTTGATCCCAGGACCCTGGGATTATAACCAGAGCTGAAGGCAGAGGTTTTAACCCACTGAGTCACCCAGGTGCTCTGAAAATGAATGATATTTTCCCAATATACAAAATTTTAGCTTTTATTTTACTTAAAATTTTACATAACATTTCTTAATAAGTCGAAGAACAGTTAGCAGGGAAAAGCTGGAGCCTATCTGTGATGTGGCTTGAAATACTACATGATGATAAAACCTTTCCTTCAAGTATGAGCTGGAAGATTTCTCAGCTAAAATGGGAAACTTGAAATATAGCAAGAGCCAGAGTTTTGTTTTTATTTTTTAAATATTTTTATTATTTATTCAACAGAGAGATAAAGAGCACAAGTAGGCAGAGCATAAGGCAGAGGGAGAGGGAGAAGCAGGCTCTCTGCTTCTCTGCTTAGCAGAGAGCCTGACAGGGCTCGATCCCAGGACAGCCACTTAACCCACTGAGCCACTGAAGCGCCGCAAAAGCCAGAGTTTTTTACATCTTTTTCTTACCACCAATCTCTTTTCTTCTTTCCAATACATTTTCTACTCTGCAATGAGAATTATGTTTCTAAAATATGGAACTAAGCTGCTCAATAATCAAAAATGCCTCCCACAGCATACAAAACAAATTTCAATTTCTTTAACTTGGTATTCAACTATTTATAATATTGTGTCAGCATACTTATCACACATTTCACTTCCCACTAAAGTACCCCACCCCATGTTCCTGTCACCCCATCCTCCTCATCCATTAAGACCCAGCAAAAATGAGGGACTTGTGATTTGTGTCAAGCAGTAACTATGCACTAAGACTACCAAGAAAAAAGAGTACCCAGCTATCAAGAACCACATTTAGTGGAAAGACATATAACCAAGCAAATCAATGTGACAAAAAATACAAACATAATACAGAACTACAAATTATTAATTCAAACTAATAAGATCAGAAAAAGCCTCATGGAAAAAAATAAGTAGCTGTTTACAGATCAAAGAATAATAATTAACCTTATGTAACAAACAGTATATATGCCAAGATCTATTCTGTTGATAGATATATTAATTCCCATTTTCTTAGATGATGAAAATGAGAGACAAAGAGTTTAGGGGCGCCTGGGTGGCTTAGTGGGTTAAAGTCTCTGCTTTCAGCTCAGGTCATGATCCCAGGGTCCTGGGATTGAGCCCCATATCTGCTCTCTGCTCAGCGGGGAGCCTGCTTTCCCCCGCCCCCTGCCTGCCTCTCTGCCTAGTTGTGATCTTTCTCTCTCTGTCAAATAAATAAATAAAATTTTTTTTAAAAAAAGAGTTTAAGTTAAACATAAAAATAATAACTATCATTTATTGAATACTTAAAATATACCAAACATTGTGCTAAACACTAAAAAGAAACAAATGGAATTAAGGCTCTTAATTTAAAAAAGAATTGTGAGAAAAAGGAGTTTCCTCATTTTGTCCCTCTGCTTGTAAGTTTTAACCTCAATGAGATTCTTTCCTGAAACAGGATAAATTAAAAGGATGAAAAAAGAAAAAGGATTCATTAAATTACCCATACCCTACAGTCATAATTTTAAAAAATTTAAACAAAATATGCTTTGCCCAATTTTCTCAACAGCATTAACTAATTTATTCAACAAATATTTATGAATTACCTACTCTGTATAAGACAAACTAAGGGCAATCGTTTTCCTCTACTTCCTACCAAAATTCCACTAAAATGCATTCATTCATTCTAGAAGAGAGAAAACAGATGGGACTACTTTGGGGTTTAAGCCAGTGCAGAAAAAAAAACTGCAGTCTAAAACAAACATGCACACACCTACAAGAAGGCTACACCCATGGAGAAGACACTCCTGCCAACAGAGCCTGGAAAAGTACCAAACCTGGAAACAAGAGAAAGCTAGAGGGTTAAAAGCAGGATGATTTAAAATAACAGATAAATAAATAAAATTAGGATGATTAAAAGATGTATATGAACAGCCAACCCAAACCTCATACCCCATTCCTTTACACACAGAAAGTCTATAAGCAACAGTGTTGGTTTCTAGCTAAAACTACATTTGTTTCTCTTAATTTAACAATCTACCCTGAGAGCGTTAGAGGATCTTCATAATCCCTAACAAAACCTTCCTTATGTGGACATAGGCTAGAGGGAGATGAAAGAGCAGTTCTCTTCCTGCATTTCATCCATGGACCCCAAAGTGAGGCCCAATAATTGACACCATGCTCAACAATCACTATTTTTTTTTTTTTAAGGAAAGCAAAAGCACAAGAAAAAAGTGTGAAAATAAACAGCTGACCTGAAGGAAATATAGCTGTTTCTGCGAACAGAAGATAAATGTTTAAAATTTGTAAATGCTATCCTAAAAGAAATTCATGAAGGCACTGCATCCATTAAAAAAGAGCACCTGCAGGGGTGCCTATGTGGCTGAGTCAGTTAAACTACCGACTCTTGGTTTCCACCCAGGTCATGATCGCCAGGTCTTGGGAGTCAGCCCTGCTTCAGGCTTTGCATGCAGCACGAAGTCTGCTTGAGATTCTCTCTCACTCCATCTACCTCTCCTCCCACTCATATGA
Source organism: Mustela nigripes (assembly GCF_022355385.1). Lineage (NCBI taxonomy): Eukaryota > Metazoa > Chordata > Mammalia > Carnivora > Mustelidae > Mustela > Mustela nigripes. The sequence continues at coordinate 67,973,060 of NC_081563.1, read as the reverse complement.
ACACACACACACACACTCTCTCTTTAAAATAAATAAATCTTAAAAAGGAGGGAGGTTCAACTGCAGTACACCTGAAACAAATATAACCATATGTTAACTACACTGGAATTAAAAAATGACAACATTGGGCGCCTGGGTGGCTCAGTGGGTTAAGCCGCTGCCTTCGGCTCGGGTCATGATCTCGAGGTCCTGGGATCGAGTCCTGCGTCGGGCTCTCTGCTCAGCAGGGAGCCTGCTTCCCTTCCTCTCTCTCTCTGCCTGCCTCTCTGTCTACTTGTGATCTCTCTCTGTCAAATAAATAAATAAAAATCTTAAAAAAAAAAAAAAATGACAACATTGAGTACTGTCCAAAAGAATGGGTTCAGGAGCCAGACTGCTTATAGTCTGATATCCAGTTCCATTGCTTATCGTGGTGATGGCCTCTGGCAATCTGCCATACTTCATTAATATATTAATGTCATGACTTCTGAAATTGAGAGGCATCTCATACTCGCTGGCATGTCATAACTTTAACTGGCAGCAGTTACTTTCTTAGTAGTACTAAAAAATAATAGTGAGCCTTAAAATAAATGGCAAATGGGGATTGTTACAATTTTTTTTTTTTTTTAAAGATTTTATTTATTTATTTGACAGAGAGAAATCACAAGTAGATGGAGAGGCAGGCAGAGAGAGAGAGAGGGAAGCAGGCTCCCTGCTGAGCAGAGAGCCCGATGCGGGCCTCGATCCCAGGACCCTGAGATCATGACCTGAGCCGAAGGCAGCGGCTTAACCCACTGAGCCACCCAGGCGCCCGGATTGTTACAATTTAAAGGAGACTTTAAGACAACAATCAAATGCAAGGCATGAACTTTGGACCCTGAAAGGGAAAAAGGTAAATAAATTGTAAAAATTGAAATCATTGTTATTTTTCCAAGACCCAAAGTAGTATAAATCTTAGGTTATAAAGCAGTCTCCTTTTCTTAGTCACTGACTTTTTTCAACATCCAGGCCAGTGGTCTTGTACAGTGCCACATTTGGATTTGATTATTTTCTTAGGTTTGGAAAATTCTTTCCAGCATATGTTTTGTTTTACACTGGTGTTGTGGTACACTTGGGTTTTAAAAATTCATTCTTGTAGAAAATTCTTTGCAAAAACTTAAAGATACTAAGCATGGGTTTAAAAAAAAAGAATCATGCTAGCTTGGTTTGAAATCAAACGTCCACTCTCCTTTTTCCCCCTGTGCCTAAGAGACACATACAATATTCACATGTGCACCTGTATATTTGCTGGCATTCTGTCACCTGTGTTTGTGTGAAGGCCAAAAGCTTTTACTTTCCTTTATTTTTCCCAAAATGTGCATCTCAGTTCTCTTATGTCTTCTTTTTTATTACTGTAGAGTAAATTATATTCAAAGGAGGAACTGGAGGGGAAAAAAATCAGTACTGGAAATAAAGAGAAAAGGACAATTATATTCTTAGGCAGCCTCTGGGGTAATTAGTGCTATACAACCTCAGACTGCACACCAGCTGTTCAGTTGAGCAAATAGCTTTGTTTTTAGTGGTTTTGCCCTTTCTGTGTATAAATGAGAAACAAGGGGAACCTGGGTGGCTCAGTCTTTAAGTGTCTGCTTTAGGCTCAGGTCATGATCCCAGAGTCCTGAAATCAGGCCCCACATCAGGCTCCCTGCTTCTCCAGGAGCCTGCTTTTCCCTCTCCCACTCCCCCTGCTTCTGCTCCCTCTCTCACTGTGTCTCTGTCAAATAAGTAAATAAAATCTTTAAAAATAAATAAATATATAAAAATAAATGAGAAATAATAAAGAGATTTGAGGTAACTTTTAACTTAAAGCCCAACTGTTTAGTTCTCATTTGTGATTCATAAAAATTTCAACTAAAAAAAATTTTTTACATATTTTATAGTGTGGCATAAATATATTAACTTTATGTTTGTGTGAATTATACTACAATATTGTATTAACTTGTGTCTCAGTTTCCTCATGTAAAATGGGGAAAACAATAAAACCTACCTTTTAGACTATGAGCCTAAATCAATTAAATAAGTTTTTATCTTTTAAGTGCTTAAAATAGTGCCTGGACACAACATCTAGTACATGAATAGAATAAAGAAATTGAATCATCATTAGTTCTTACATATTACCACTTGTTATTTTCTCCATTTGAAAAATAAGAACTGGGGCACCTGGGTGGCTCAGTGGGTTAGACCTCTGCCTTCAGCTAGGGTCATGATCAAGCCCCCCATCAGATTCCCTGCTCGGTGGGGAGCCTGCTTCTCTCCCCTGACCCCTTTCTGCCTGCCTCTCTGACTACTTGTGATCTCTCTCTCTCTCTGTCTCTCTCTGTCAAATAAATAAATAAATAAAATCTTTAAAAAAAAAAAAAAAAGAAAGAAAGAAAAAAGAAAAAGAAAAAGAACTGAGCTCTAAAGAGGTTAAGTAAGGTTCCCAATGTCAGACATGTGGTTAGGTGGTAGGACTGGGATCAGAACCTAACTGGCCTAACTCCTAAGTCTCTGCTCCTAACCAACTCAGTTGCACAGAGTTTGTACCTAATTCTTTATTCAGCCATAGCCTAACTGCTGAAAAATCAGATTATCCAGAGGGGTTTTTTTGCTGCTACAGATTATGACACAATGAGTATCTTTGTACCCACATTCTTATGTATCAGGGCAAGTCCAAAAAGTGAAATCACTAGGTCAGAGTTTTACACGTTTTTAATTTTAACAGAAACTACTAATCTTAAAACATTTATTAAAGCAGGTCCAGCTTTCCCTTTTATAGTATCTGGATTTCTTATCTTACTAAGAAATGTCATCTCTATTCCAGTTACACAAATATTCTCCTCATCTCTTCACATAGATATATATATTTAACTCATTTACAATTTAGTTTTTGTGTATTTTATGAAGAGGGCATCTCGTTGGTTTTCTTATAAATGGACAGCAAATTATATTCACATCATTTATTAATTAAAACATCCTAGGGGCACCTGGGTGGCTCAGTGGGTTAGGCCTCTGCCTTAGGCTCAGTGGGTTAGGCCTCTGATGTGGGGCTCTATCCCAAGACTCTGGGATCATGACCTGAGCCGAAAGCAGGGGCCTGGGATCAGGCCCCAAGTTGGGCTCTCTGCTCAGCAGGGAGCCTGCTTCCCCCCCTCTCTCTACCTGCCTCTCTTCCTGCTTGTGATCTCTGTCAAATAAATAAATGAAATCTTTAAAAAAAAAAAAAATCCTTTCCCACTACAGTGAAATGTCACCCCTTCACATTTTAAACTCCTTATGTCATTCCCAAACTCCCTTCTTGTACTCAAACCAAATTACCTTTTTTTTAAAGATTTTTATTTATTTATTTGACAGAGATTCAGAGAGCACAAGCAAGGGGAGTGGTAGGCAGAGGAACAGGGAGAAGCAGAGTTTCTGCAGAGCAGGGAGCCTGATATGCGATTCAATCCCAGGACCCCAGGATCATGACCTGAGACAAGGCAGACGCCCAACTAACTCAGCCACCCAGGCACCCCATCAAACCAAATTACTTTTGATCTCAATAAGTCTTGGGCTCATGTTTTTTTCATTCACTTAAAATAGGCCTTTCCCAGCTCTGTAAATCCAAAGAGCTGCCCATAAGGAGAAGCTGGATCTTAAAATCATGGTGTCACCATGAGAATCTGTGCAGGAGTGTTTTCTCAGAGAGGGAAGAAAACGCTTCCTGACTGAATGAGAGGCTGGTATCATTTAACAATGGACCAGCTCCAGGAAAGACATTCAGACACCCAGGACCCAGTGATCATCTATAGGCAAACAAGTTATCCACCTGGTTACAGACGGTTTTGCATCAACCACAGACAACTAACAGCAATCAAGCAGCCACACAAACTTGAGGTCTCTCTAAGAGAGGTACCAGGAGAGCGAAGCACTGTGTATTCTGAAAACCCTGCTGGCGTGTAATAAGTGCTCAGCAGATACTTGTTTCATGAATGAACACTTTCTGACTTTAAAAGGAGAGAAGACCCCTAGCTTCTGCCAAGCCATCCTGGCATATTCAAGCTTAGACCAAAGAAACATACATAATGGGGAAATGACTGTTCACACAGACCATCGTGGGATGGCTGATAAGGACCCACCCTAATTCAATATGACCTCATCCTAACTTGATCACATCTGCAAAGGCCCTATGTCCAAATAAATTCACACTCACAAGGTTCCAGGGGTTAGAACTTCACCATATCCTTTAGGGGAACACAATTCAGCCCATAACATCCCCTATAATCAATTTTCCACACAACAGTCTTAATGATCCTCATGAATGTGCATCAGGCCCTAACACTCTCCTGCTTACAGGTCTGTGTCCTCTTCCTGCCTCTCAAACATCATCTCTTACACTCTAGCCACACAGGCCTTCTTTCTGTCAGTCCAACATACCACACTCATCCTTGCCTCAGGACCTCCGCCTGGAAAATTTGGTGCGCCACCTTCTTCATCATTTCAAGTTACCATTCAAGTGTTACTTCATCACAGAGGCTTACTCTGATCATCTGCCTAAGCAGCACATCTCAAAGGTCTTCTCTTTCGTATAACCCAAGTTTCTAAGCAGTATTTGCCAGTACCAGAAAGTATGTTATTTATTTTTTATTGAAGCTCTTATTTGAACATAAGCTCTATTGAACTAGATTCCATTATTATAACCCCCAGATACTAAACTAGCGCCTTGAAAGTACTTTTCATTTTTATTTACTCAAATATGTATTTTTCTTTGATGACACAAGTATTTTCTATTTCAGTTGCAAAGATTAATTATACCCCTAAATTTTCTTGTAATTTTTTCTCTTTACTGTGTGTGATTCACTTAAATCTTTAATCCGTTTGGAATTAATCTTTGTATACTTGAGAAACAGGGGTCACATCAGATAATTCCGATGCAAAAAGTCTGCAACAATTGGGACTTATTGGATAAAACTCAAACACTTCTGCACAGAATATGCTCTATATGCAACCTTCCCTGAACTGACTGCCTCTGTCCCTCTGTAGTACCAATCTCCTGCTGATGACTCCATTTTTTTTAAAGATTTTATTTATTTATTTGACAGAGAGAGATCACAAGTAGGCAGAGAGGCAGGCAGAGAGAGGGGGAAGCAGGCTCCCTGCTGAGCAGAGAGCCCGATGTGGGGCTCTATCCCAAGACTCTGGGATCATGACCTGAGCTGAAAGCAGAGGCTTTAACCCACTGAGCCACCCAGGTGCCTGATGACTCCATTTTATCCTGTCCTCTGACTACACCAAAAAGTCCTAATGGGTCATCAAGAAGAGTTATGCTTGAGGGTCGCCTGGGTGGTTCAGTTGCTGGGCATCTGCCTTTGGCTCAGATCACTGTCCCAGCATCTGGGATCAAGCCCCGGATCTGGCTCCCTGCTTGGTGGGAAGCCTGCTCCTCCCTCTCCAGCTCCGCTGTGCTTATGTTCCCTCCCTTGCTACCTCTCTGTCATAAATAAATAAAATCTTAAAAAAAAATTATGCTTGAAATGCACTTCTCCATCTGCTTGAACTCCTTCCTACAAATCCTTAAAACCCCAGGTCTAAAGCCACCTCTCTTGGAAAGCCTTTCGAGTCCAACCCTTGAGTTCCTCACTTCCTTTTTTCTATCTCCACTTTTACATCCCTCTACTCTATAATATATAGTACCTGCTTCATATATAGAGTATTTAGATTAATGTCTAGTACACAATAAATGCTAAGTGAATGTTAACTACTATTTTATTACCACAATAGGTTGCAATTATTTGTGTAATTTGCCTTCTAGACCAAGAGGGACAAAAGGCGGAGACACATTTATTTACCATTTTACCAAACCTACTGGTCTGGCACAAACAAAGCACTAATAAGTACTAAACAAATTAATAAACAAAAGCTGGACCAAAGTAATTTTCTTTGAAACTGTGGATTCCTTATATTAAAAAAAAAAAAAAAGGAAACTTTTTCCATATACACTATGGAGTATTATGCCTCCATCAGAAAGGATGAATACCCAACTTTTGTAGCAACATAGACAGGACTGGAAGAGATTATGCTGAGTGAAATAAGTCAAGCAGAGAGAGTCAATTATCATATGGTTTCACTTATTTGTGGAGCATAGCAAATAGCATGGAGGACAAGGGGAGATGGAGAGGAGAAGGGAGTTGGGGGAAATTGGAAGGGGAGGTGAACCATGAGAGACTATGGACTCTGAAAAACAATCTGAGGGTTTTGAAGGGGCAGGGGGTGGG